>NC_079302.1:17159338-17456838 GCF_023638135.1 Falco biarmicus
GAATCAAATGCAGAATAAATAGCCTGAATAAAGGGCACAGAATTTGGTCCACTGTGATCATTTGATCTGAGTGGCTTAAGGGTTTGTATGCTTCATACTTGCAAACTAGCTGTAAAATGCAGGAAATACAAGTAGCCATGGTCTGATGTTTCCCCATCTGTTCCCAATATTTAATAATTTGCTCTCTTCTCTGAGCATATTAAGGTTATTTATAATTTTTAAAAATATGTTTTATTTTATATAATGACCTTAAAGCTATAATGGCCTTTTTGCTCCAAATTGCTCAAAGCACCCTCCTTTACCAGATGGAGGGTATTAATTTTTCTGGAGGAATTTGTGTCCAAGGTACGAATGGACAAGATGCACTTTTTAGTACACCAGGGTTTCGCCTTGCTGTTCTGCATGTGTTTCTATTCTCTAGAGCTTCTGTGCAGTGAGTGAGTGTTTTGAAAGGCCTAAATTTCTTTTTGCCTTACTCTAAGGAAGATGGAGAGTGAGAGGTAAATCTTGGTTCTTACAGCTGGGACTATTGTTTTACAAACTGGGAAAATCCTTGTGTTTGAAAAGCTTGCTAGGAATTATCCTCAGTATTGGAATTGGTAAGAATTTTTCTGTTGAGTGAACAGCACTAAACATAACTAAATGGTACTTCAGTTAAGAACAGCTTTTAAAACATTTTAGGGCAGGCTTGTTTTCATTTATGTAATTATAAATGCTGTGGATAGGAAAAACATACTGGATCTAAACATCCATGTAGCCTAAAAGTGGCAGAGTACAATTTCCCAAGTTTATGCTGATAGTACCCCCTTTCAGCCAATGTTGTGTCCACGCTCATGCTGTGAGTGGGAGGTGGTTGTAGCTTCAGACTGCATGCCTCAGAATGCTATACTGAGGAAAAAGAGCTGACCTAAATACCTTTCTGGCCTCTGTGCTTCATAACTTTGGTTTCTACAGCACAGTCTCAGATCTTCTTGTTCTGTAGTGATTACAATTTTGAGGATGCTTCAAATTGAAATAAAAATATACAACAGACTGCCTCCTGCACCTGCTTGTATATATGTAGCAGTCCAGTGAAGTGAATGGAAATGCATCTGTTTACATAAAAGCTGAATCTTGTCCACAATGGGTTATCACATAAAGATACAATTCAATAAAGGCAAGCAAGTTTCTAATTTAATACTTTATGTAGTTACTTCGTTATAATGCATGGATTGATTCACTATACTCTTGTGTCTCAGCAAACTGAAGACAGAAATGGGAGCTGGTTAGATGGGTGGGAATGGACTGTACAAGTAAAAGAATCCTTTCTGGCTTTTGTTTCAGATTAATTTGCCCTGTCAAGACAATTTTGTTTATAGATCACTGATAACTTCTGGTGGTTATGAATTAATTTCACTTTTACCAAGATTCTTAACTTTTCTAAAAGTGACCAGGTTCCCACTGGAACTGAAATTTAGTAACTCTAATATTCTTGGTGATTGTGGTAAGCTGCTAAAATGTGTATATTAGAATTTCTTTAACCAATTAATGGTAATGGTGAGAATGAAGTCAATTGCAATCAACATGAAAAGTAGGTCTTTTAAAATAAGCTTAACTTCACTCTGAGAAACTTAAAAATCTTGTTAAGAAAAGTAACCAGAAAAGGAATATATTTAGGCTTCTGTAAATCTTACGACTTGCATAAAGAACCTGTTTTCCATATTTTGTCTATATAGAAAACATTACATAATTAAGAACAGGATGATGGACTTGTCTTACAATAGCTGTCAAAAGACATCTTCATCAAATGGCAATGTTTCCAGAAATGGTATCTATCAATGTGAAGCCTGGCATTAAGCAGTATTTTTCACTGCAACAGCCCTGCTATGAAGTGTTGATGGTAGAATGCCAACCAAGGGCAAACCTGTCCTTCCAGGTGACTTGGATTGCAAAGTAGGATTGGAATCACAAGAAAAAGATCTTGTTATATATCCAAAAGCAAAGTAGTAAGTCGAGTAACAGGGACTATGAAGCGTGCCTGATGGTTAAGAGTGGTATTGTGAAATGTGTTTGGGTACCATAGTGGAGAAGTAACTGAATGTAAGGTGTAAGTAGCGCAGCAGGAAACAGCATTAGAGAGGGGGTTCACTTCTGTGTGTTGCACTTCTGAGGTGGTACAGGACTATAGCCTCGGCTCTAGCATTAGGTTTCTAAATTAATACTAAGACTTGGCAAGATGTAAGGCCTGAACAGCAAGGGAGACAAGATATAGGTTTGGATCTACAACTGATACAGTCCTCATAAATCCTGTGTCCATATGTCTGTCCATACAGCTGTAAACCAGATGAGATTTTCTCTGGTCTTCATTTTGGGGAGAGCCTTAAGGGAAAATGATTCCATCTTCCAGGTCTTGCATTGTTGATTTTTATGGTAATTGAGTCTTATTCCTCATTTCCATGCAGCACTAAAACTATTACTCCACTTCATTACCTTGGGTCTCTCAAGGATAAAAACTAGCACAACTTAAGTGAAACTGAAGTGTTGGAAAAGCAGTATGAATCTTCCACTTTGAACTATGTTGTTAAAAAATAATTACTACAGAAGTTGTGGTATCTCCCAGCTATATCCCCAACATCCCCGAACTCCACTGCACTGTGGCCTGTAAAACCCTTAAGTGCGTGTCTGCGTAAAGGCACTTGGGAATGTTAATTCACAGCTACAGTTCATTCAAATGAATTTTCCTGAGCTTTCCTGTTTAGGAAAGACTAGGTTTATTATAAGAGGTCTGGCTGACAGCCCTGAAATGGAACTTATCACAAGAATAAGCATTTCTATAACGTTCCTGTTACAAGCCTTCACCACTAATGTTTTTCTTCAAACTCACTGCCTCTATATCCTAAAAGTAATGCAGGTAAATTCCTAGTCCTTTACACATATTGAAAGGTCTACTAAGTGACAGAAATGCCATATTAAATGATCAAGTATAATAAGGTGCTTTGGCTTGGATGTTTCCCAGAAGTGATATAACAAAATTAAAATCAACTGATTCCCCTGGAAAAACACTAATACATGTCACTGCAGTAATTCCTCAGCATGTTTCTCTAAGTTCAGTGTAGTTTCTGGAATGGCTTCTTAGAATGGTTTTCATGGAAATTACTGAAGGAAGGAGAGGTTACCTGAATGAATAATAACAAAAATGTGCTAGGCTGATGGTACAGAGATCTAGGATCTAACTTCTGCCAGATTTCAGATGTGGCCATTCAGCTGCCTTTACATTTTCTATGTGAGGATAAACCAGCTTTGGAAATCTCTCGGCTCTGCCTACAAGCTTTAAGCAATTTATAAGCAAACCTCTGAGTTTTTTTTTGTTTGTTTGTTTTCTTTTGACAAAGGAAAGTTGGTGGTATTCTTAGAGCTGCCTAAAATATTTTGATGTGGAGGTGTAGTACAATATTCACTTGAAAAATTTCATTTTCAAGTAGAAAATCCTTCTGGTTTGTGTGGGATTGGGAAGTTTCCAGTCAGGTTATTTTATTAATTTTTTTTGGAAGAAAAGTAACATGAAAAGAGTAATGATGTTCTTGCTGAAAATGAGTAAAGGTTGATATTAAACTTTTGATTCACAGTGTAGCTTTGAGAAAGCCATTCTGGATTTCTATCCAGCATGCTATAGTAACTGAGATGTGCACCTTATGTTAGTCATCTTTATTTTCTTTTTTTTTCACTTGAGTTTTTTTGTTATTCCTATAATTGCCCTCTTATTTTTCCTTTCCCTTGTATAATTTGTTTATTAAAGTGTTGACACAAAAGAAAAGTTTTAATTCTAAATCTCTCCCTTCCTCCCTCATAATTTTAAAACTCTAGATTTGTTTGACTACTTTCCTTTGTTTCCCCCTTGTCTTTATCCTCTTTCTTTCACTTCTTCCTTCATCTATTTTTTGTGTAGGCTTTCTTTTAAAAATTTTTCAGTTTCTCATATGCTGTCCTTTCCCAGTGGAAGATGGATAGTCAGGGTAGCCAGGGTACTGCTGCTCCCTTGGTAGCTGCACAGGTGTATTGGGTTTGTGTGGCAAGGTTTTGGTAGTGGGGGGAGAGAGGGGCCACAGGTGTGGCTTCTGTGAGAAGCTGCTAGAAGCTTCCCCTATGTCTGACAGAGCTCCAAGATGGACCTGGCACTGGCCAAGGCTGAGCCTATCAGTGACAGTGGTAGCACCTCTGGGATAGCGTATTTAGGAAGGGAGAAAGTTGCTGCACAACAGCAACTTGCAGCTGAAGAGAGGGGTGAGAATATGTGAGAGCAACAGCCCTGCAGACACCAAGGTCGGTGAAGAAGGAGGGGGAGGAGGTGTTCCAGGTATCTGAGCAGAGATTTTCCCCACAGCCCACAGTGAAGACCACAGTGAGGCAAGTTGTCCCCCTCAGCCCATGGAGGTCCACAGTGGAGCAGATCTCCACCTGCAGGCCCATGAGGACCCCATGCCAGAGGAGGTGGATGCCCGAAGCAGTCTGTGACCTCGTGGGAAGCCTGTGCTGGAGCAGGCTCCTGGCAGGACCTGTGGACTTACAGAGACAGGAGCCCAGGCTGTGGCAGGTTTGCTGACAGGGCTTGTGACCCTGTGGGGGACCCATGCTGCAGCAGCCTGTTCCTGAAGGACTGTACCCCATGGGAGGAACCCACACTGGATCAGGGGAAGAGCATGAGGAGCCTTCCCCCTGAGGAGGAAGGAGCAGCAGAGACAATGTGTGATGAGGTGACCACAACCCTTATTCCCCATTCTGCTGTGCTGCTGCGGGTGAAGAAGGTGGAGAAAATCATGAGTAAAGTTAAGCCTGGGAAGAAGGGAGTGGTGGAGGGAAGGTGTTTTAAGATTTGGTTTCTATTTTTCATTATCGACCCATAAGCCTTTTATAATATTTTCTCTCGCCTGTCCAGCTGAGGAGGGGGCGTGATAGGGCGACTTTGGTGGGCACCTGCTCACTTGGGAAAGATGGTGCTGATGGATGGGAACTCGAGTATCAAAACGCAGGATGCAGTTTGGCCTGCACAGAGCAAAACCGCTACCTCAGCCAATAGACTTCTTTTTGCAGAAATGAATTTTTATTTTTAAAATTGTGTATTTCTGAGTACTGCAGCCTGTAGATAGCAGAATCAGAGAGATGTGGAGGGGCTGGCAGTCAGGGACAAGGCAATCTGTGGACATCAAAAAGCACTTAGCTCTCTATGTGTTGGACAGGGTTAATGTGCATAGCTAGACATTTCAGTAACCTCCTCTCTTCAGTCTCCAAAGAACACAATTCATATTGCCATTTCTTAATGTGCAGATTCTCTTTCTTCCCTGATGCATCTCTGACAGTCAGTTTTGCTGTGTAAGTACAGAAATTACCCATATGTTTTCATTGGGCAGTGTCAGGGCTCTCTTGATATGCCCTGGAAAGTTTTGACAAATAGAATAAAACTAAATACCAAGTGAAAAAACTGTGTCTTTCTGAGGTGGCCCTGAAACAGAATCACTATTTTTTTTCCCATGTAGATTGAAAAGCAGTCCTTCCTTTCAACAGTTCAGAGCTTCCAGTTTCAATCTTTTGAGGCTACAAACACTGATGTCATCACTAACTCCTCTACAGGCAGACACCTGTGGAATCTCTGAGAAACAGTTCTGGTTTGGAGCAGGACTGGATGTTATAATCAGCTTGTGTTGCTGAAACTCTTCTATAAGTTTCAAGCTCTACTGGCAAGTTGCTGCTAAATGCCCTTTCCAATATTTGAAACTTCAAGATTTGTAGAAATAGGCCAAAATTGTGCCCTGCTATTCTGGAGACCATACTGTTTCTTTAGTAAAATGCATGAAATGGAAAGTTCACGTGGAAAAAAACCCTAAAAGATCTGTTCTTTTGAATATAAGAGGCACTGTTTCTCTGCAGGTGTTTTGCATGAGGGAAAGCTGCAAGGATAGCATTTGTGAGCTTTAAATAATGAGTGCAGAACTGTGTATCTTCCCCAGCCAGTGATTCTTCCAGCGAATATGATCACAAAGGAAACTGAATTCAAACATCAGCTTATTCCCATGCTAATTAGTGCACTCTCTGACTCTCTCAAAAGATAACAGTAATCCAGACATAATCAAATCAAAAGCAACTTCTGTTGGTTTTGGTGGTTAATATCATAATTGTACTTTGGTTATTACAAATAGTATTATTTTAGGAAAAGAACACAGCCCTAAGAGTATGTGTGATTGTGACTTTGGAGCTATGGACCAGATTCAGGGCTGGTGTTAATTGCTGGTTCAGCCCAGGGAAGCTAATGGTGATAGAAGCTGCCTCAGGGTGTCTGTTTATGCAGCTCCACTCTCCTCAAGGCTACTTCCCTGGCTTAATCCGTCCCCTATCCAGCCTAGAAATGCATTTCTTCTTATTATTTAAGATTCCGTAGACCCTTCATATTTAATATTAGTATTAAGGGGAAATAGAACCCCAGGAGAAAGATCAGAGTTTCTGTTCTGTTGAGGCATCAGAGTCATTCTTCCCTTAATGAAAAGGAACAGCAGGATGGATAAAAATCAATGACTTAAAAAAAGAAATAGGATTTTTAATTTAGGTTTTAAAAAATCTGGCTTGAGTAAAACTATTCAAAATTAAGTTTTAAACCCATATTAAGTCCCATTTATTCTGATGTATTAAATCATTCAAAACTTAAAGAAAAAAAAATCCCAAAATGTGTGTTGTTGGCAAGGCGTTCACATCGGACCAGTGAGTCACTACTCATTAGCAGTGAAGAGAAAATAGTTCTAGGTTCCATTTACTCACTTAATTTCATTCAGTGACTAAAGTCAAAGCAAAATTGAGATACTTGTACTCTTCGGTTATTTTCCTAAAAAGATAGCAATATAAATTTGTTTCCTTGGAATTAAATATATCCATTTTGCCATCTCTGGCACTCAGCACTGAGTGTCTGAAAAAGCAGAATGCCTATTTTCCTCTACTAACTACGGTTGAAAATTAAGTATAAAATGAGACCTACTGTTTTTTAAATCTTGAATGACACGATATCCAGAAAAGACCATTGTAAGTCACTTTAATAAGCCAGCCTTTATTGATTAGAATAATTTATTTGAAAAACAAAACATTTTGATAAATTTGTTTTCCCCTTAAATACAAATGCATGCAAGTGTTTATAAATATTGATTTATATATTACCTTCTACAGTTGCTTTAATAAATGTGCATAGTTAGAAAACTATGTACACAGACATAATAAAATGGCTATATTTAGTTATAAATCAACATGTTTTAAGCTACCAGCCTGAGATAATCAGGCTCTCTTTAGAAAAATAACTGAGAAGTATCAATGTAAAACAAGACAAAAATAAATCAAAGTTTTTTGCTGGCTGACTTAAGGGTCATGATTCTCTGTCAGGCTGTTCTGTTCTAAGCCTTCAGGTAACTTGCTAAAAAGCCCACAGGTCTAGTTCATCAGGGTTTAATGTGCAATCGACCAAACACATGTGATAGCATAGATTATTCACAGGAAAAATCACAGTACTATCACCTTTTGGCATGTCTGTGTCAGTCTTGAAAAAGGAGAACACACTCTAGACATCTGCCACGAAGGAGGTGTTGAAAGGGTGTGCACAGGCTGTGGTTAGGTGGTTATGTAGGAAATGAGCCTGCTTGTTTGATTTGTGTGCATCTTCATTTTCTGGTTAATTCAAACAACTGAGACTACCTGTCTTACCTTAGCAAGTTGCATCTGACCATTATCTGCGTTAGAGGAAAACATACAAAGAGCCCCTATGGATGAGATATTGGTCAGTAAATCTGCAGAGGCAAATTGGAAACAGGAATTATAGGAGGAATTTGCTTAGAAAGCTGAGCAGCTCTTTGCAGCACAAATTAAAATCTTGCCACTTGTTTGGGACTGGTCTCAATGCACCCAGACTTCATTTGATCCATGGGGTTTATTCCCATTGTGTTCGGTGTGAGGAACTGGAAGTATCCGTGGCTTGAGGGCCTGAAGATGTGCTAACTGCCTTCAGAACTCACTGGAACAAGGGCTTTTGCACTAGCAGGAAAAATTTGCCTTGAAATTGAAAAGAGTTTTGTTCTGGCAGATCCTGAAAAAAAGTTATGTAAACTGTCACTCAGCACTGAAGGGTAAAGGCCTCGTCTGGATTTGAATTCTGATTTTAACACTGCTGTATGGGGTCGGGGGAAAGCTGTAATGTTACCTTTTCAGCATGTGCAACGTTTGGGCAGGGAGCAAATTACTGTTGCACAAAGAAATGAAGCTTTGCATTTGCATATGCAGCTGTTTCAGGATTTACCCCAGTACAGATTATTGATAGGAGTAATATTTCTGCTTATTCATCAATACCCTGTTTTGTTTCTTTTGCAAAAGCTTTTTCCCCTCCTTTCTCCCCCTCTCCCATCCCCCTGTTGTCTTTGTGCCTAGTATTTTTCCACACTTTATTTCCTAAAAGACTAGCAGGTTTGACGACGCATTGTGATTTCTTTTCTACAGGGCTTTATGAAGGAAGCTGGAGGCAGTTCTCATTAGTCTCACTGACATCTTTTATCACTTATCAGAGGAACAAGCAAATGGAGAGCAATTCCTTTGATCATGGCAAAAGTAGAAAGAGTATTAAAAACCCTATGAAGATTCACTAAGTAGAAAGTGGAAAAGACAGTCTGTGGCATGTTTCAAAGAAGTTACATGATTTAAAGTTGCCAGATTTGCTTGTATATATTAAAGAATTGTTAATGATGCTACATTTTACATGCATCCTTAGGTTTTTGTTTAAAAAAACAAAACAGCAAAGGAGTTCTTGGGTAGAATGGATGAATTAGATCAATTGGAAACTATCTCTAAAAGGGGAGCTGTGTTGGAAAGAAATTCTGTGATTCAATGAAAATTCTTGAAAATAAAAATAAGGTTGTAACAGTGGCACAATGGATTGAAAAAGAAACTTGCTCTCATGGGAGAATGTTAAGAAATCTTCAGAATTCCTTTTTTTTTGAGGCATTCTGTGGTGAATCAATGTATGTTTGTGAAGGCTGCAATGCTTGCAATTACCCACGTATACCTGACTGCCTAACTCTGACCTCAGAGTGCCACTGCTGCTTCATTCTATGGAAAAATAAGATTATTCTCAGTGGTTCTGAGTATTGATTCACCTAGCATGATGCCCTTGTCGTGTGCCTTACATTATTGCTAACAGGGCAGGGAGAAAAAGAGAAGTGAAAATACCCTCCTACTCCCAGTTACTGAGCGCTATGTGGTCTAGATCCACTAGTGCTTTTCTGAACAGCTGTAGCTCAGTTATCCGCTGCTTATAAATCCCTTCTCAATTTCTGCATGTGATCAGCTTGTATCTCAAAGCATCAGATTCGAATTGCCCTTGAAGGCCCTTGTCTTAACCTGTGAAAGTACAGACATCATAACTATTTAGGCATTTTCTTCCAGCATAGACGCTGTGCCAGCCTTGTCCCTGCAGCGGTTTCTACTACCATAGCTAATTTCTAACTATGTTGAATTCGATTTGGATACGATGCAATGTAGTACATTTCTATAGCACCTTTTATGCAATGCATCTGATCAAGCTAAAATTAGCTCTGAACTACATACAAATTCCTAAAAGATTAATCTAAAAAAAAAAATAACACACTGGTAAAGAGAAGGTAGAAACGCATACACTCAGTTCAAAGTTAAAACAGGCAAAGGGGCAAGTTCTTCTCTCTTACACCAGTGTAACAGAGGAAGAACCAATTCAGTGTATTGCTTTGTAACAGGCTTGGAGCGTGATTCTCTGAGTAGTGCAGCACACTGCTCAAACAGTACTGACCAGAATGAATTGCATGAATGTTGTAAATGACCTGGAGGTGGCAGGTGAAGCAATACACATGGGTGGGTTATCAGATCTCCCTTTATGTACACATTGTTCTAACTTTGCAGCTTCTGGTAAGAAATGGGAAAGCCACACAGTTCTTTGTGATACATGGCCTACATCACCCACGAGGAAGATAGTGGGAGGAATAAACAAATAGCTTTGAGGGATGTGAATCATGGACCCAAAATGGTATCAATCTTTTTGCCAGAGCAAGGGGCTTGGCGATAAAGCAAACTCCAGCTGGCTTCTCAGGATTTGGAAAATAAAAATTAAAAAAATGTTGTCAGGAGGGACAGGCTTACACAGGGTGAGATGCTGAGGAAGGAGGCTAAGAGTAAGAATTTTTCCTAGGCCTACGGATCTTAATGAAAAACGGACTAGCACATGATCTCTTTCATTGTT
The DNA here is from genome assembly GCF_023638135.1 of Falco biarmicus. NCBI lineage: Eukaryota > Metazoa > Chordata > Aves > Falconiformes > Falconidae > Falco > Falco biarmicus. The sequence goes on from NC_079302.1 coordinate 17,169,603, forward strand.
GTAAGACTTTCTTTTGATCCTTTTCTTTTAAATAAATAAAGTGGTTTTTTAAGGCAGTAATTTCATTGCCACCATTGCTGCTTCAAGGAAGGGAAGTGTAAAGTCTGCAGATGCATTAAACCTGCTGAGAAAATCATAGGAGAGATTGCCACCTGAGACAAGTGATGGTGGTCTGACCTAGAAAGAAGGGAACTAAATGGGGTTAGTTCAGTGCTCTTACTAATAATGGTTGTGCATGTCTGTTAACAGCTCTGCCAGTACAAAGTTGGTAGTCAGGCTGGTGGAAGTCCACCTCTGGCTTGTCCCTGTTCTTCCCAGAGCAATGAGACAAGGGGCATCAGTGGCAATCTCCAATCACAGCAACTGTGTGAGCAGCACAGATGTTTGAGAAGCATCTGCAACAGGCAGGAAAGCTTTAAATGGCAGTGAATGAAAGGAAGATAGATTTTATAGCCACATGGTTAGGAAAGACAGTATTTGAAGTCTGGCATTTGTTACAAAGAACAATGAAAAGATCTTTAGAAAAAAGTCACATTTTTGAATACAACTGTACAAGGATACATAAGTTTTTGTAACCATAGCTAATAGACTAAGCAAGTTGCATTTTCTGTGGAGATGTGCCTTCTAGCAATTCATGGCCCCGAACTGTAGCTGAAAAACTACAGGGTGCAGCTGAGCTGCACCGCAGCGTGGCAGGAAGCGCACGCATATGCCTGAAAACTTTATCTTAGGCTGAGCTTTTTAGACCTCTAAAGCTCTATGTGCTTTTGTGAAATTAAGGACTTTACCAAAATAGGAAGGCAAAATGTCTTCCATCTGGGCCTAAGGACAGGCACCGCTGGAGCCTGTCCTGCTGCAGTCTGTCCTTGTGCGAATTGGTTGTCAAATGTGGCAACAATGAGGGGAGAGATGGGCTCTCAAGTACCTTGTTTCTGATTTAGACACACTTCGATAGCTAGTAAATTGATCTGTTTTGCTCCAAATATAATTGCAGTGTCTATGGCAGAGAGAATGGGATGGAAGGGAGGAAGGAGCAGAGAGGTGGTCTGTGGAGCCACATTGCATCTGTTTCACTGTGTCACTAAATGGTAGCCATAAATACATCTAGTGGTGGAAAGGACAAACCTCCAGACTCACACACAAATAACCTGCCCAGGTTTACCATGTGCTGCTTCTAACTACTATTAGCCGAGTAATTGTTTTTTATCTTGGCATTCCATTTGTTGACGTCTATTGTATTTAGAGCTTTCTATTGCGAGCACCAGTGGCATGCTACAGTGTGGCAGCGTCCGGGTTTCAGCTGGGATAGAGTTAACTTTCCTCTTAGCAGCTAGCACAGTGCTGTGTTTTGGCTATGATGTCAGAACAATGGTGATAGCACACTGATGTTTTTAGTTGTTGCTGGGTGATGTTTGTACTGAATCAAGGACTTTTCAGTTCCTTGTGCCCTGCCAGCCAGAGGGCTGGGGGGGGCATGGGAGATTGGGAGGGGACACAGCCAGGACAGGTGACCCAAGCTAGCCAAAGAGGTATTCCATACCTATGATGTTGTGCTGAGTATATAAACTGGGGGAAGAAGAAGGAAGGGGGGGACATCTGGCATTATGGCGTTTGTCTTCCCAAGTAACAGTTACGTGTGATGGAGCCCTGCTGCCCTGGGGATGGGCAAACACCCGCCTGCCCATGGGAAGTGGTGAATTAATTCCTTGCTTTGCTTTGCTTGCACGTGCAGCTTTTGCTTTACCCTTTTCCCCCACCTTTCCATTTTATTATTATTGTTGTTGTTGTTCTTACCTCTTTATTCTGTTTAAATTATTAAATTGTTCTTATTTCAACCCTTGACTTTTACATTCCTTTCTGATTCTCCTCCCTATCCCTCTGAGTGAAGGGGAGTGAGAAACTGGCTGCGTGGGGCTTGGTTACCAGCTGGGGTTAAACCACGACAGGCAGAAATAGGGAAAATGTGCCTAGATTAAGTGTCTCCCTTGCAGTGCCTTCATGCTCTGTCTCTTAACTTAGGCATTGAAGGATTTTGGGGTGGCAGCAGCAAACAATGGTTGTCTCAGAGTGCTCTTCCTTCCCAAAGGGAAATGAATTCCTTTCCTATACAAGAGATTTATATGGCAAATTAGGTCAGTTATCATTAAGCTACTGCACAGCAGGACAAATCATAATTTTAAATACATTTAAAATGTAAGTACCTTTAAAATACATTCTGGTGCAGTACAAAGCAAGCCTCTTAGAGTTGCTATGTGGATCAGTCACATGAACATAGAGCATAATAATCAAGGAGTAAGTTAGATGGGTTTACTGCTGCTTGTGAAGACTGTAATTTATACCATTGTTTCTGTTAACTTGCAACCAAGTATCCTCAGGATAAGAAAAAATATAAATGCATAAACCAAAACCAGTTCTTCCTGTCAGTCTCTCCGAGTTACTGTTTTTACCTTCAAAATCTGCGTCACTGTTCTCCAGAGGAGATGAAATGAATGAAAACTTATGCCCTTCCTTTCCCAAAGTTTCCCAACTTAAGCCCTAAAAATGCAGCCATCCATTATGCAACGGACTAACCGTTTGTTTGTGTCTTCCCAGATTTCTTTTCTCTCTTCATGATTCACAAATAACAAACTTTCTTCCTGGCTGTGCCTGTTTTGAGTCTCCTTTTTCGATTGTCACAATTTAGTTTCATGGCAGACTTCATAATCTCATGGGCACCAGAGCCCTCTGCCAAGGTTTATGCAGATTTAAAGCCTGGATTAATATGGCCCAGTATTTATAAAATGTTCTGAGCACGTGAAGCACTGTATATTATTACTGAGTCCATGAAAGTCCCCTGTTCCCCCCCTACTAACTCAGCGCACATTTAACGCACATTTAAGCTGCTGTTTCTGGAGGTGAGGTGCAGTGACAGAAACAACCAAATCCATGTCTTGTCATCTGAAATTCCCTTCCACCCCCTGGCCTCTCTCTCTCTGCTCCAGGATTTCTGGAAGAAACTGAATAGGAAGGAGGGAGACCCCCTTCAAAGATTTCACCTCCTAGGACTATTCTTTCAATGACTTTGGCATAGTCTTCTTCCTTTTTGCTGCTGCTGGATTTGCCCAGTTCCCTCACGCTGTTTCCTAAGCACTTTTAAAAGCTAGCAGTTTCTGCAGAAACCTTATGGAAAAAAAATATCTTGATGCAGGGGCAGGCTGCTTCAAACTCTGGTCTGCAACTGGCATGCACTGGGGACAGAAGCTAGTCCCCAAATCCAGGCCATCCCAGCAACTTGATTAAAAATCACTAGCACAACTCGCGGAACTGTAGGTCTGTGCTAGCCAGAACTGTTGTGTTTTTCTAGGGGCTACTTCCAAAAAAAATTCTGTGTTTTGCTACTTAAAACACAGGAGGAGGAGTTGACCAGCAGCTACAGTCCAGGTTTAGACATCATGTCTTCCCCTTTCACATTATCAACAAGGGGACAACACTCAAAATCAAACATGTGTATGTATAGTGTTTGCAGTATATTTATTCCTTTATATAATTAAATTCATGGGGCTTTAAAATATTTTATAGTAGTTGGACTCGGCACAGGATCATCTCTTGTTTTCACACTTGGGAGTGTCACTATCTAAAATGGAGTCAATGAACCTTCCCCAGTACTGTTCAGAAGGCATTATGGATCCATTTATTTTTACTTCCCTCCCCCCATTATTTGATAGTTCTTTTAAGAGTTATGAGTTTTACTTGGTTCCTTTTGATCAGAAGGAAAAGGTACTGTAGGAACTGAGACACTGCAGTGACTCTGACTTTGAACTCACCAGGTCTAAAAGCCTGCAAGAATATTTTCTCTTTCGGCTTTCTAGCCAGCTTATAGAGCTGGCTGATAAATGGGCATGTTAAATTGTCCTGAGGGACAGCTGGAAAGCTAGGTGCTACAGTCTGAACTCACAATGGACTTCAGAGATATATTTAGTGTAGTCATATTAAAATTTAAATGTTAGGCTTTAGTGTAGATTTTTTTTTAAAAAAAAATTTTCAAGTTGTTAAAAAAAAAGTTTATTTCCCATTCACCTCAGCTTGTGGGGGACCTGAGCGCCTGCAAATGCTGCAGCGCCATCTAGTGGCACTGCAGCCCGGTGTCAGGGTGGCGGCAAATCTGTTAGAAATGCTAATAACGAAGAAAAATATTAGGATTTAAATCCTGTATTTTCAGTAATGAAGATTTCTTTTCGCTTATTACAGCTAAAGTCTACTCTAGCACTGTATGGAATGAAACAATATTTAAATTATGGCAGTTTAGAGAGATTAGTATATGAAATCCATCCTGTCTGTTTCTCTTTAGTACTTTTCTTGCCTGAATAATCACAGACTTACAGATGTATTCCTATTTCTAATAAAAGAAGGTAGTACGTTTAAACTAGGTATGTATATATAATCATGTAGTACTTGTAAAAGTAACGTTGATCTGAATTTCTTAAAACTCCTGGTAAACATTTATTAAGCATCAAAACATTCAAATTTGGTTGCTCTGTCCACACTTCAATCCATCTGTCCACCCATCCATAGGGTACAGTGTGCACATGTTTATATAGACATTAGACCTTATTCTGCTTTCAATTACATTATAACTTAATTTATTTCAGCATAGTTACTCTCTACTCTCACGGGTCTGACATGAAAATTAGTGTTTTGTGTATCTGTATATAAAGCAAATATGTACTCACAAAGTGTGATGAACATATGTTGTAATGTGATCTCAGTGTAAATAGGTTGGTTCTTTGGGGTTCTCACCACATCCAGATGGGAGTTGACATTCAGTATTTTATGCCATTACAACTGTGTTTAGTTTTTCAACACATCTTGCTCCTGCCTTTGATCTAATCAGAAAATAAACATTCTTGATTTGATTTGCTCAGCTGCTGTCTGAGCCACAAAACCTAGATTTCATCTTGTGTCCTGAACTCGACTCCCATGCTGCTTGTACAAATCTGTTGAATTCAATAAATGTATTTAGCCTTATTAAGATTCAGGAAAGCAAATATTATCCTCCAGTGATGCAGCAGATAACAGGAGTTAATAACAAGTGTGTGATAAAGATCACAGGATTCCCTGTAAACAAGATGCTGCATTGCACAGAGAGCATCTTGTCTGCATATGTTTCATAAGTAACTAGGCATCCTCATGGGCTTCTTTAGTTATTTTAGAAAGTTGTGTAAACAGTATTATCTACTTAATGCCCCAAATGATATAATAATTGATATGGAAATGGGGCAAAGCTCAATAGATCGTAATACAACTCTCCATGGACTAGTGGAGATGATATGCCCAGATTTTATTTAAATTTTCTTCCAGTTTGTATGTATGCAGCCTGTGGTTTGTTAGACATGCTAGGCAGATGTTGGTTGGACAGTATTTTCTTTTTTAACATTTTTTTTCCCCAGAAAAAAATTACATGTGAATTTATAACTGGATGCTATCTATTGTAGGTATGCTTCAGAGGTGTTAATGATAATGTGAAGAGTAAGATCACACTGAAAAGCTCCAATGCGTTATGTGTTGTTGTTGAGAAAAGTGGGTGATAGCAGATTGCTGACATATATGGTACTCTGTAGTGGTTGTGTGATTCTTCTTGTTTAGACTACAAGAGCAGTGGAAATACTGGAGTTCTAAGAAATTCTTAGAACTGGAAAAATGTATTTGAAAATATTTTTCTGTTCCTTCTTGTGGAAAATGATATTGAAACCTGGAGATTTTTTAATATATTCTAAAAATCTCCTATGCAAGACCTTCTGCTTTGTTATTTTTCTAGAGGAGTGGTTAAAATATTCTCCCTATTCAACCACTTATTAGTTCTTCAAATATGTTAATTAGTCAGACTTACTCAACTGTTTTCTCTTCCATAGAATCACATGCAATTGTCTCAGGTGTATAATGTCAGGCAAAAATTAAGCTGTGTTGTGCTTGTTCATGGAAGATATACTTACGCACATGCAGCCATGCCATGTATGTATTTTGCAAAGCTGTGATGCCAGCTTAAGTATTTCTCCAGATGGTTAGTGTGGTCTCCAGACCACTGTATTAGACTTTGGGGAAAAGTCACTTCTCTTATTTGTACTGCAATTCCCCCAGCTGTAAAATGGAGAAAATGATACATTGGAATGTACTGATAAAATATCAGTACAGCATCGCTTTATAGAAGAGGGCAAAGCAATATTGGTATTCAAAAGCAAGCTGAGATTTGAGTTGACTCGATCAAGGTCGCTCAGTGGGCTTGTGATGTTGCCAACAGCAGAGCTTGGGTCTCCAGACATTCTGTCTGTTGACTCCAGCTGCCTTCCAGGTACAGAGAATGGCTGATGAATGTTAATAATGCAAACAGGACAAATGCCAGCAACTGCTCATTTCCATTTATTAAACTGAAGAAATTCTTTGCAAAAAGCACACATTGTTTTGGAAGACAGGAAATGGATAAAATGAATTTATGTATAAAACAGGCTTTTATCACTCAAATATTGTACAGCAATGTAGACTGGAAGTAAAATGGCTGTCTGGAAGCAGGAACCACCTGCTTAATTTATGTTCCATTCTTCCATATGTGGTAGTGCCAGAGCTCTCCTCTTCTAAGATAGGTTCACTGATGCAGTGCTATTCACTTTTGCCAGCCCGACACCTGGAAAGGTGGGTTGTGCACTCTGGGGACAGCACACAAACCCCATGGAGAGTGCACAAGGATTTTAGTCATTGTTTCTCCAATGGCTTCTTAACAAGAGTTAAGAAAGGGCAATAGATAAGCAAGACAGATAGACATGGATTAAAATGTTAGCAATTTCCTTTTTGAGCCATTCTTTAATACACCGTTCAGAGGAAAAACAAGATGTGGTGGCTGGTGGAGATCACCCATTTTTATACATCTTACGAAAAAGCCAGGACAGATTCAATTAATTAATGGGGGCTCTGTAGCCACTACTGTATCCCTGCACCGGGCAACGTTAAGGGGGAAAGAGATAATCTTCTCTGATAGGGAAATCTGTCCTATCCAGCTACACATTTTTAACTGTGGAAGATAAAGTTGCACGTACAGGCAGAGGGAACCCAGTCGTTGCCAGCTGTCATTCCAAGTGGAAGACAGTAGGGTCAGTATGGGAGCAGGAATGCCATTACCTTGTAGTTTAACAACAGGTAACTGCTGAATACTCACTTTGCTGTAAAAATCAAGTGAAAAAGAATATGCAGAGGTTGACTTTTGAAATGTGAGAAAGCAGAATTCTTTTGGCAGGTCCAGCCAGTCTCTGGAGAGTACATAGCTAAGAAATCAGAACTGGCTGATTGCCTATGGAGCTGATGAGCCAGCATGGTCTCACTACAGTCCAATGCAATAAATAGATAATTTTGTAACTTCTCTAGTGTGTAAGAAAAGTAACACCTGATTTTAAAATAGGACTGCATTAGTAAGAAACCATGCAATTAACAATAAGGACAAAGGTTTGGTGCTTACTGCCTCTAAATTCTCTTCCATTCCAAGGTATCTTCAATAAATTAAATAGGCTTCTATAGTTCAAAATTGCCTCCATCCCAATGCACATTTTGAAGTTAAATGCTGGAGTTAATTTGTTCAAAATTCACAGCTTTTCTGTTTGGTGATTACTGAAAATCTGGATGCAGAAGTTTTACTGGGAAAGTACTGGGTGAGGAAATAGGGGCACAGAAATTAAGATACTTCTGCAAAGTTCAGACCAAGTCTGGCAGAGCTCCAGGTGAAATCCAGGCCCCGTGGGTCCCTACTCATGGTCATCACCGTACTAGCTTTCTCTTTCCAAGGATTTCCAATGTCATCTCTGAAGAGATTAATAAATCTGAAGATCACGGGCTCCTCATGTGTAGGAAGGGAGTACATACATGGTTTGCTTGGGGCAGGGGAGGTTTTAATTTTGTTGTATTCTAATATTAATGACATCAGGAACTTTTTTATGAACACTACACTTGACCCTTTGACATGTGCTGTAGGCTCCGCGGATTTGTACGTGAAGTGGCTTGACTGGAAGTCTGAATGCAGCAGAAACTGAAATCAGCCCTTTGAGTAAGGCAGATAGCATGTTCTTCCTGGGTGGCTCTGAAGACATGGCTGATGATTGCCACAGATGCCCCACCGAGAAGGCTCTCCCTTAAAGAAGTTCGGTGTGGGGGAATTATCCAACAGACACATTGTTCTTTCTTCACACTTGTATTTATTTAGTTCGTTCTTCCCCTAATACAAGGAGCCTGACCTCTGCCTTCTGGTGGATAGGGACAAAGTGACCTATTCTAGGACCATTTTGCTGATAAAACTCTGCTAGCAGATTACATGGAAAAGCATTCTCAGAGGAAATTTGGCTTACACCAATGAAACAGTGGGGGTTTTGGCACTGTGTATTTTAGTGCCTTTTGAATTATGTAAATTTTTCTCTTAGCCAGATTGCGCCTCCTCATATTCCTAATGTGCACTGACATGCCAACAAAAATTGGTTAGCTTTGGATCAGTTAATCCTTCAGAGATGGAAAGTTATAGCATTACAAGTAAAGGTTAAGTAAGATCTCTCTGATGTGCTGCTTTCCTGGTACTTGTCCTTGCTAGACACCATGTACTTATGGACCCTCTGATCTTGTAGTCATCTGTAAGGTGAGGGTCTGTGGACACAATTAGCTACTCACGTAAAGTCCCATAGAAACCTGAGGAGAATCAGAGGCAGCTGTGCCTGGGATACTGCACACAACGGTGGGAGGGAGCAAAAGCAGGGAAATTTTCACTTATTTTTTTGGTCTTTCAGCACAAACTGCTGTGGGGATAGAGCAGCGTGATGGCCGTGCTTCCCATCTGCCATGTCTGAGTGCTGCAAACCCCAGACATGCTTTCTGCTTTGCCACTTTGTTACTGATTCAGATGTGATCCTCTAAGGTGGTGTTACCTTTGATACTTTTGACTGTCCTGCAATGTAGTATGTTGCGAGCACATTAGTCCTGAAGTCTGCTAGTAAATTACTCTTAATTCTCTTACTTCCGGTATAACTAGAAAAAATAATAATTGTCAAATAACAAATAATCCACATATGAGTTTAATGCCTAGCTATTAATAGCTACTTAAAATATTAACTTTCCATCCTAGACGTTCCTATTATTCTGTATTTTTTCTAAGCCGTCCTTCTTGTAACAATGCACAGCAGTGTTTTTCAGGTGCAGTGCGCTTTCAGTTAGCTGATACTTTTATATACCAGGGAGGTAAATTAATACAGTTATTCCTAATTTATAAACAGTGTCATTGTGGTGCATGCAGTATTTGAACTCAGGCCTGAAAGTACTCAGTGGACTATATTCAGCAGAGAATAATCATCCATGCTAGCATGACATGTTAATTACAATATTTATGAGAATTAATTTAGCAGATTATTATATATTAGAATAAGTGTATGGGAGAGATAATAGAGTTGAGGGAAATTGTAGAAGCAGGTAAATAGAGACTTTTTCAGCTCTTGGGAACCTTTCACAGGAGTGTTGGGGCCAAGACAAGCTTAGCATTTGTATATGTGAGTTGGATCCCTGAAAGAATTAGCTGTTGTATCGCAGTACCACCAAGACGGTATTTGCATGGTGCCCAGGCTGCAAAGCCAAGGCAATGCCCAATTTAAATAAATCTCTGAAAGGCAACAGGGAAGCATGTGTTTAATACAGACTGTCTGTTAACCATTTGTCCCATGGCTTGATAATCAGAATTAAATGCTAGCATTATATTAGCCAGATGTTCTCCCCAACAGCACCCTTCTGTGGTTCCTTTCCATTATGTATGTAGTACACATGGTATGAATTTTCTACCCTGGTCAGAGCTGTACTTAAAGATCACCCCAAACAACAATATGCCTTCAACGCAAATCATAAAACTGTATTAACTGCAAAAGGGAAATAAAGCATGTTCCCTCATCTCTGATGGAATGATTGTTGCTTGTATTTTTTGTTCCTGGCAAAGTTGATTGTAAACCTTCCTCCCGGGTCCTCCTGCCCACAGCCATTGACTTCAGTGGGAGCAGGATCAATCCCATCATTCTCAGAAATGACAAAGTGCGGTTTGACCAGGCTTCAGCTGGAGGAGTAAATAACTACATTCAGTGTCTGAAGATCCATCCTTTAGACTGCATCAATTGAGTAGATATTTCTCCTCTTTAAAGGAAATAGTTTCCACATCAACAAGCAATGCCTCTGATTCTGCAGGTTAAGTGCTTTATTTGTTGCATTTTCCTATTCTGACTTGTCACACGAAATAGGCTATGTTCAAAATAAGTAAGTCATAAATGACTTTGTTGAAAATTTCTTTCCAAAAACCATAATAAGCTTAGGTGCACCTCATATCTGTAGAGTAAATACATTATATTTTCCAACATAAATGTTAATGTTCCTTTTGAACATGGAAGATATTTAACTTTTTTCTATTAATATAAAGTTATGTTAGCCAAACAGATAATTTCCGGTTCTTACTCTTTCAAAAGTTTGTGTTCGGGAAAAGTTGCTGACAGCTTTGCTCTTTAATGAAATTGTTTCTTCTGTTCAGTGCACGTACTCCTGAACTGCAAGTTCTTTCAGGGTAAAAACCCGTATGGGATCTTTTTTTGTCTTCCATTCTTCCAGTTTTTCTTGCAAAGACAGAAAATCCTTGCCAAGTTCATATGCCAAAGTGATCATTGTTTCTAACAGTGGAATATAATACCTGTGGCTGGTATGCATATGAAGGCGTGATAGAGCTTTTTCTCCATATTCAAAGGCGCTTGCGGGGTTTTCCAGGTCCTTGTGGCACACCACGATAGCACAGAGAGTAGGGACAACTGAGACAGGGTTGCCTCTCGTCAGCCTTTCCTGCAGACCAATGACTTCTGAAAGGATTTCCAAAGCTTTGGTGTACTGGCCACCCCGCAGGCAACCATATGCTTCCTGGAGCTCCAGCCTTGTTAAAAAGTCAATAAATTTTTTTGATCTTCGGATATATTTCATAGAATATAGAAGTCTCAGGTAGTCCTTGAAGGCTAATTTTCTCTCATTGATTATTTCTTCTGTGAAGTTCCCTGTCAGAGTTTTTTTGGGAAAGGTCACATCTTCCATTTCTTCACTAAACTCCTCCAGCAGATTTCTGTGAAGTTTCTCAAAATCTGAATAACGCCGTTCAATTACAGACTTGTTGCTGTCAAAACTCCCTGTTTGCAAAATGATGATTTTATACATCTAAACACAATAAAACAGAAAAGCAAGCATGAGAACAATCACTCTAGCCCCAGTGCAGTCAGAGTTTGTCCATTATTGCCTTGAAAAGTCTTTGTGCTTGTATATTCCACCAGCTGAAACTGTCCTCCAATTTTATGTGTGTAACCTTGTATACTTCTATGGTTTATAGTAGTCTGCTAAATTAGTCCCTGCCTGGGCTTCTGGTGCATGCTCAGTGTAGCTGCCCGACCTTTGAAATCTGAACCCATCAAATTAATAATTCCCACCTCCTGCTGTTCTGTACTTTTGTCACCAGACTTAGCTTTAGCATGCAAATAAGTTGCAGAGAAACAATATGCTAACAGATCCCATCCTGCGAGGTGCTGGGAACGGTGAACTAGCAGCAGACTGAAGCAAGTAAAATCACTTACAAAGCATTTCTGTAGCTGTACTTTGTTTATAACAGCCATGGCTGCTGCAATCAATCATCTTCAGTGAACTGAATCGATTTCCCAGACTTAATATTGAAAGTAATCTATTTTACATTGGTCATAATACTCAAAAATATTGTTTGTATCAGACGTTTCTAGGGATTTGGGGGTGTTATAACGCTGTGAAAGGAGGAGTATTCGGCAATAATATTTGGTGTGTGCAAAAATAAGATGGAGCAACTCCAAAGCCCTTTCTCCCCTCTAAATCGTCGTCCTGTTATTCGAACTTACTTGGCATATAAATAATGCAAAAAATGTGACATTTCTACAACAATCTGTTTGCTATCCAAAATCCTTCACTAACAGCTAACAGGAATGCTGTCCCACATTAACAGCACTCAAGAGCATGTCTTCCTCAGCTCTTCACTAGCCTCAAAATGACTATAATAAATATGTTATTAGAAAAATAGCTGCAAAATAAAACTGTGCGTTACGTGTTGTACAAATAGACTCTCTTCTAGTCCTGATCCAAGCACAATGTTGTTGAGGAAGGGCCAAATCCCTAATGTGCGTAAGTCAGTGGAGCTCTACTGAGGCCAGCTTAACTGTGTCATCATACACTTAGCTAAGGACACAGACTGTTGACCTTGCTGGCTTTTGGGCGATGACCATGTTCATATTCAACTTCACACTGTTCCCACTGAATTACACAGGAGCTGGAGCAGTTTTACTCATGCCAGTTTTTTCTTTGCTGCTGTTGAAGGGTGCAAACCAGTACTAGCACTAATGTCTGTCTGATTCTCCTCCTTGTTTTTCCTTAAAGAGAAATTCTCTCTTTTAATCTTCATGAATGATCTTTGCAGGCACTCCTTGAAAGCTTTCTAAAGTTGAGCTGACTTCTCTGATCTCTTTTCATTTGTAAGCACTGTGACATTTTTCTATACTTTGTCCTACTCCCTGCTGAAAAGTGTGTATAAGCCTGATGCATATCCAAAACAATCGTAAGAGCAATTTTTTAAGCTATCATTTTATCAAGGGCAGCTAAGTGAATAATTTACAAGTACTTGGCTTTTTACTTGTGGAGTGTGCATGAAAAAGGGAAGAAATACCATTTAATTACTATCATTCAAATTGGTTCAATTTTGTTGTAACATAAATCTTTTTGTCCAGGCATGTAATTTATGGCCAAGTTTAACTACTTGCACATATGCTGAATGATACTCTTGTTCTCATACAGTTATACTACAATAATTTTAAACTGTTCAACAAGCTGGATACTATTGAGTGCATGCAAGAATGGCAGCATTGAAGCAGGTGTGTAAAGCACACAACAAGATCTTGGGACAGTCTCCAGGACATTTACCCGCTTCAAAATCTACCAAGCTCCATCACCCAGTATCAGCAACGCTAGCATGATTCTTGGCATTTTTCAGTTACAGATCTGAAAGGCTGGTGCAAACAAGGAGAACATCCCTATCTGAATTTCACTGGGGTACTGAAAGAGACTTCCTCCAGATCAGTTCTCCTGAAGGTCAGGAGCAGAATCAGAAATAGAAACCAAGCGTCAGTACTGTAAGATAAAAAAATCCATACTGTTCTGTTGTTCCTGTCCCTCATACTCACGTTTCACCTCAAAAATATGACAGAAATATGTCATCTAAAGGAGCTCTAGGTAGGGAAGGGGAACAATCCCAAGTGATCTAGTTGGAGGATATCTTAGACTTTTTCAACATCGAAGAATTTTGCACTTGTGCTAACATAAATTTCTGATGTGGAAATTACACAAATGCAATGCAGCTGCTGCAGCAGGCAAGCTCCATGGAAATGTAACTATATTGATCTTTTTCATACTTGCGTGAATTTCCTTAATGCTGACAAGCCTCTGGGTGTTAAGGATACTCAAGCTACTAATTTATTTGATACACTTTTCCACTGCTGCAGATTTTGTGAACTGATGTCAGAGATTTGGGGGGGGGGGGGGGCAGATTCCACTAGCTATGCCCATATGATCAGTGAGAAAGGTTCTACTCGGTACGATCATAGCTTGCAAAACTTGGTCCTCAGTAAGGCTTTCATGTAGTGAGGCATGCTGTGTGCTCTGCAGACCCCTGTAGAGTGAATAAAAATTAATGATCTCCTTACATATTAATTTCTTAGCTTACCACATATTTAGATAAGTGGTGCTCTACAACTCTGGTTGATGGGATTTCAAAAAGGAGTTTGACTTGTCTGCACTGGCGTTTTTCATTCCTCCAATATTCCTGAAGCTCCTTAGTGGTCATCGAAGAGTTGGGACTTAAGGATGCATTGGAATCTAAAAACAATATATTTAGCATTTCAGATTATAACCTTTGCATTTGGAAAGAAAACGCTTATGCATTTATTGTGAAAGGAGAGCCTAGAATTTCTGTTGCTGTAACAGCAAGACCTCAAGACTGCTAAGTAATTTCACTGCTAATAAAGACAGGTCCAGATTCTTTCTGGGAAGCTATTTTGGTCTGAAGTTTTGAAAGACACCAAATTGGCTGCTGAATACAAAGTTAGAAAAAATACTGGCAAGAAGCATTGTATGTATAGGTTGTAACCTTGGGCACAGTGTGAGCAGGAGATATGCTTCACCATCCCAGACACAGTCCTGAGAAACGCTGACAGAGTCTTCTAAATCAGATGTTTCTCTAGGTTCCTTTGTTGCTAAAAGGAGGAGATACTACAGTGCAGCTGCACATTCAGACCTATATTCAAATACTGACCCTATTCAAATATTGGGTTTGTGCAGTAACAGGTGAAAGCTGAGAAAACATGACTGTTCTAACCTTAAAGGAGAAACTCTAATAACCAGCTCAGCCAAAGAAGGAATTCTCACATCCTCTTTTTCTTTTGTAGCTGAACCGATGCCACAGTTCAGCTACAAATATTTTATATACCTCCTTCCCTTCCTCCCTCTTTCTCCCCGCCCAGCCATACACACACACAAACATACATGCACATATAAAAATTTAGGACAGCTGGTTGAAGAGCTTGCTTATGGGGGCATTTGATGTAGCTTTTCAAAAGGATGATTTGTCTTTGAAATGTATTGACAACAGTTTTCATCAGGTGGAGTAGAGGCTAGCAAGGCAGATAAAAGAAACGGAGTATTTGTATTTCAGTGGGCACACCAGTCCCGATTTCCAATCAATAATGTCTCTGTCAATGCAGTCAGCTGAAGTCGGTCTGCACTGTATCTAACATTCAGACAATGGAGGTGAATGACAGCAAATGAATGGGAAGATAACAGCTTGCTGCAGAAATAGAATTGTAAAAGCACCGTTGGCTCCTTCAGTGGCCTCACTTTTACATGTTCTTAATCATTTGGCCATACAGTTTCAATTATCAAGGCCTTGGGGTTTGGCTCAATCTCTACAAAGCATGTATTTCCTAAGAGATGTGGTGTTTATGACAACTTTTAAGGCTGAAAATCTTGATGAGATTATATATATTTTGGATTATATATAACATTTTATTTAATAACAGATGACAGCAATCTTGGGCATAGTAAATGTTCAATGCTGCCTCTTCATAAGGCATGTGAGAGACTTCTGCCTTGAGATTAGCTTCTGTCTGGGTGTCCTTGCTGATGCTGCCAAGAAGTTCAGATTTTGTGATGTACAGAAAGTGCACTCCCGGAACAGCCCATGTGATGATCACTGTTTCGGTCACTGGTGCACGAATTAAATCTGGAATACATTTTAGGTGCAGGGGATTTAAAAGGAAAGCTCTGTGTGCATACATGCACATCAGGATGTGCATCTTTTCACTATTGCTACATTATTACTACAAGTTTAATCAAGGCTTATTTTCAGTGGAGTATAGCAGTGTAAATCTGGACTACTGCTGCAATAAATAAAGCAAAGGTTTTTAATATAAAAGATTACTGGCATAAATAGCTACATGAAAAATAAAATTAAAGGATGGCATCAACCTTGCAGGTCATCTTTTTCTGGGTTTTCTTTTCTCACTTGACATGAAATTTCAGCTTTGGGTTGATTTTGTTCTACATCAGATGGACTTGCGGTAGAAAACGTAGTAATCCTGCTTACAGCTTCCAACAGTTCCTTTTCTGCTGTGCAGTGCAAGTCTTGGTCCATTGCAAGCTATCACTAAAAGATTACAAAAAATATGACATTTCTTAGTAGCACGCCTTTAGAGGATCCAGTCTGGTAATCTTTTTTATTGACTTACTCATTGCTCTCTATGAACTTGTATGAGGGCAACCATTGTTTCATAAAAACTAAAGTAATAAACAAATATCTACACAGCTACCAGTGAAGGACCACTCCTATTACCGTTACCACTGAAACTGTTTGGATATATTTTTGGCAGATTAAAATCAAACAGGAAACCCATAAGAAGTTCTGTTGAGTAAGATTAGGTGGGGAACTCCATTCTTATCTATGAGAATTTTGTCATAAACTTCAGTGGGTGAGATTTTTTTCTCTTTGTATTTTGCCCTCAAGCTTGCAAGTACAAGTTCAGATGAACTAAAATCTTGGAGATAATTAGTATATCTAGCAGTCTGGCTCTCTTACACTGCTAGAATTTACTGTTCTCAAGACTCCAAAATTTGCCATCTGTTCTTAATCACAACCTGTAGGGCAAAATAGGGTGATATTTAAAATAGTATAGTATTTTTGCCATATTTCAGTTTCAAGTTCTCTCCAGAGACTTGTCTCTGGACTGTGAGAACAAAACAACTGAATCTGACAATGGCTATGTGGAAGGAGAACTGAGTTTTCTAATTATCATACAGAAGTATTCTCCCTTTGATTGTCCTATTAACCTATATACTGTGCTGGCAGTAGATCTGTTGTATGCTGTTCTGCTAGGACTATGATTTTACCACGTACTGATAAAGTGCCTGACACAATACATTCCTGCTCCATAGACCAGATTGGTCATTCTGCTGCATAAATGTCTCCCTAAGATGTTGGGGTTTTTTTAGTTTAAAAAAAAACCCCACCACCGTACCTGTTACATCATCATGCTGTAGCAGCAGTTGAAAAAAATTCTAAGAGCATCCCAACAACTTTGCCAGGGTACTGTGTTCTGTTAGCATGAGAGAAATGTCACTCGCAATTCAGCCAGCGGGTGAAAATCAAGTAACGGAACAACCTATTTTTAAAATAACAGAAGCCTTCCTGCTACAAATGTAGACATAATGCCCAAGCATCAGCTATTAAGTAATGGGAGGGTTTAGGACAGAGTTGTTACTACACATCGTTTTGCCTCCACTTGTCTACCACACAGTTATGCAATGCTAGACACAGAGGTGGGGCAACTCCTTCAGCAGACCTATTGATTTCTGGCAAACTGCAAGGCTCTAAAAAGAAGAGCAATTACTTTCCCCACTGGAAATAATGGAAGTGCAAACTACTTTCCTTTAACAGAAACTCTTCCTTTGCCTGGCTTGGATAAGCAAATACATACATGTTGTCATCCTCCTTAATAAAAGCATCACGGAAGCCCTTATTTTTGGACTTCAGTCTAGGAGATGAAATTCTCAGTCTTCTTCTAGTCCTCCTCAAGATGTGCTTTTTGAACACGGAGAGTAGTCACTTACTATCTAACTGCTCGGTCTTTGGAAAATCAGGGCAGTTTATCCCAACAGCATAAACTTGCAAGTATTTGTTTTTAATGTCACGATAATCTCAAATATAGTAGACTAAATGAGGATTTGGAAAATGGGTGAACCAACTTAAATGATAACTTTTTTCTTGGTTATAAGTTGGTACAGCCTTATAAGCAAAATTGTATTTATATTAAAAAAATCTATACATATATGCATAACTTTACATAGAATATGTATATGGATGTGTGTATATCTAAAAATACCACTTTAAAACATGATTTACCAGACAAACACAACACGCTTGTAAACAGAAGAAGGCAGAAGTGAAGGTTTATTATATACGAGTTTTCTGGCTTGAATGTATCTGCTTTGAAAACTATCTGTACTTTATATAAACAGTTTCATTTTCATAGCTAAACCCCACTGTAAGTGATTTTAACTCAGCTACTATTTATTTTTACATATTAAAAAGTCCAAACCAACACAAAAGCCCTGCCACAAATTACACAATTTTACCCCGAACAGGCACACATCCTGTTCCGTTCCAGGGTAAATGCCGCTCCAGCTGCCTCGCTGAGCTGCAAGAAGCACTAGAAACTGCAGTGGATGGAACACTCACCTGGAAACTGCTGAAGAGCTTTTAGTTGTAGTGCATGTGCAGTCTGTACAAAGCCAGGAAAAGCCTGCTTCGCATTTTCTGATTGCGGAAAAGCATGTCTGTGTTTCCTTCTACCAGGCACAATTCTGCGTTTTACAAAAAGGAAGGAAGAAGCCTCAATTAAATCAGACTTCCTTGTCCAATTGGCGCGCTGGTTCAGTGCTGGCTGATTACGCATGAAATTTCCTATCTGCCCCGAACCGTCTTGCTGCTGGCCGCGGCCGGGGCACGGCCCGTCATCCCCAGCGCAGCTCCAGCAGCAGGGCAGGTCTGTGACCTGTGTCAGGATTACATGGGCAAACACAAAGTCTGGCGGAGGAAAGAGTTCAACAGTAAATACAAAACCAATGAAAACTCCTTTGCATGGATTTCTGAAACAAACCCCCCCACATATAGCAAAAGAGAGATCAGAAAAAAAAGAGCCAAATATGTAAATGTACTTATGTGGAAAAGTATGCCCCTTGGGACATCTCTAAAATACAGACTTAACATCCAGTTCAGAAAAGAAAATGCAGCTGGTACCACAATAAATAGCCTCACTCTGTGTAAACTTGTACTTCTGACAGAAATCCCGACTCTGCACAGTGCTTAAATGTATGATTAATTTTGAATATCTGGTTAATTAAAGTTCAAAACTGAGCATTATCATATCCAACGTGAGTACTAAATTTGAAATGGGCTTATGTGAGGGCCTAAAATTAATCCTGTGCTTAATTTTTTTGTTGAACTGAGGACAAAGTGAAGAAGAATGATGCATTAATCCACATGTCCTTTGCCCCAGATGCTTCCTTTTGCAGTTCACTTCACTTTGGAGATTTGCTTTAAAGCACCAGGATAGCTATTTCTGGGGTAAATAAAACGGATGCTATCTTTTTTTAGTAATGTAAGTTTCCCTGTTGCCAAAGCTCACTCACTGAAAAACCAAGTGATTTTAATGCAGTACAAATGTGGGAGGCAAACATCCAAAGGACCACATGGATCCTGCCCCACACATTCCTTTAGAACAAACAATTTCAAATAATGTAAAGCCAGGGCCATAAACTGGCAATGCTTCTCTTCTGCTTTATTTGCAACATAAAACAATGCCAACTTTAACTTGGACTCAGTCTAAATGTAAGAGTTTTGCCAAAATAGCTGTCAAAATGATGAAAAATCACTCCCATGCAGCTACAACCATACTGGCAAAAGCCTTAGCGTAGATGCCGTTATATTGGCAGTCCTTTAGCCAGTTTAGCATGTTCCATGCGGAAAGTGATTTAAGTTGCACCAGAAAAGAAATCTGTGCTTGCCAATACAGCTCTAAGGTGTAGCTATACCAGCCAACCCTTTTAAGTGTAGACAAGGCATGGGTTTCTGGCTCAAGTCTTATTCCTTTAAAGTTAGATTTATGGGTTTGGTTACAATGGTGAGCAAAAACCAAGGGGGATTTCAGTGCATTTCACTCACACTGACAGTTCAAAGATGTATCTAAGCTTTAAATTCTGAATCTGTTAATTTATGTGTTGCCAAAAAGCAGTGTATTTTTTTGTGATGCTTAGTGCTATTGTCCTGCTCATGATGAAGCTAAAAGAAAAGAGGAAAGTGTATTTTTCAGTATATTAAGCATGACCTCTGGTTTCAATTATTTCAGAATAATAGTCCTAGTCAAATTAACCTGGATGATTAAAAGAAAGTAAAGCCTGCTATTATGAGCATGGCTGACTGATATGAAATTATTTATTAATCAGGGGTGTTCTGCAAGAATTCTGTTTGCCTCAGTAGAGCCAGCTGTTATGGTCACAGCTGGTTCCTGAACACGTTCCTTGTGCCCAGGAGCTGTGACATCCACAGTGGGTTTAGCAGGCTGCTCCTCCTCCCCCTGCTCCCATGAGTTCAGGTTTGGTTCAAACAGCCCCCGGCCCTTCACCGGACCCAGTGTTGTTTCTCTGGCAGCAGTTTACTTTCTTAAATGTTTACAGCATACAGTACTGTTTGCTAGCAGAATGCATAACTAGTATCTTTATATTCCCAGCTCCACATCCAACAGTCCAATACTGTGTAAAGGGTTAAGCAGTGGAAAAGGGGAATTTTCGCAATGGCAGCACACTATTCTGAGAGGTGGGCAAGTGCGCTTATCGATTTGTCTGACTATGCATAAAACTGTGGTACATTTTAATGGAAAAGCATGTTCGGTCACAGTCAGTGATGGGAAAGGGATCCTCATGCACTGGCTCACTCAGAGTTTGTATTCTCTGAAAGCACTGACTTGGGCATACATAAAGAACACAGTGTTAAAATGCATCTACCAAGGGATATGGAAAGAGTGGTCAGCAATCACATAGGAGCAAGGCCGGGTTAAAACCATCAACGCTGCAGTGCATAAAAGTGGTTGTCATAGGAGTTAAGTCCTCCATACTGATTTAAGATGAAAGAACTTGTTTTAGGAAGACTAACTTGAAAGTTCATGTCCAAAACTTGGTAACCAGCCACCAGATAAGCTTGCCTTGCAATGCCATGTTAAGGATGTATTGAAAGACTCTGTTTGTGTTTTTGATAGTTAAAGAACCAGAAGGGACTGCTGCAATAGTGTCAAACATCCTGCTTTGATTTGTACCCTGATTTGGGCAGTTCACATTTTCCCAATTAGATAGATTACATAAACCCAGACAGACACAATAGTTAACCACAGAATACAAAGCCGGTATCAGCTTGAAAAATTGTGAGATAAACCAATGTTATATACAGAATGCAGTTTACTGCCAGATTTTATTGGCATTTTATTATAGGCACAGTGAGGTCTTATTCTTGTTAAAGAATGTGGCTGTAATATCCCTATCACAAAACACTCTTCAGCTTCTATCCTAAGAAATACAGCTGCAGGCAACCTCAGAGCCTCTGTGCTGCTTTTCCCTCTCAGGCCCCAAACTAAGTAACTAAATCTTATTTATTTTACCAAATCATTCATTAGAACTGTAGATAATGAGAAAAAACTAGAGGAGACAGAAATATCCAACATATTTACCCAAGTCCCCTTTTACCACATAACTAATACATAGGAAGTGCTGTAATGTTGTCTTTGATGCTTGTACAAGAACCCTCCCTCTCTTTTTTAATGCAGCTGGATAAATACCTACCACTTCCATATTTTAAGCAGCAGAAAAAATCAGCTGTTCTGCATGAATATTCTGCACTTTTGGGGTGATGCTGTGATAAACGAGTACCATACTTCTATCCTGGCACAGAACCAAATTCTGTTCCATGCTATTTATAGAATGTTAACTTGTAGTGTTGTGTCATTTGAAAGTGGAATTTGTTTACCATACTTCATTATTACAAAACATGTCACTCGTAACAGGAGTGTGGTTTAAAGAAATAATTTGCAGTTTAATGGCAAATATCTCCTGCTGGTGTTACTGACAGGGTTTTCAACATGAAAGAAACATAACAGGTCCATTTTACACCACCAAAGCCCTGTTATCATTATCGCTTTACAACTCCTTTATAGTTCTAAAGGAGTATGAAGGAGCGTTAGAATAAACAATAGCCTTGGCCTGCCTTTCATCTGTGGTCTGTCAGTGACACAGCGCTGTAATGCAAGCCCAGTGGGTCAATAGGATATTAACTTGGGTTAGATTTCACAAGCACTATTCTGTCTGTAGAATGACAGACTTTCTAAGTGGTCTGCGCCGGTCATTTTTCCTCCTGAAATCATAGAGGGTTAAGTACATAATTACATGGACTAGAGAAATATTTTTAAATGTTTGGGTTTGAGTTATTAGGTATACCACATGTAGTGATTCCTATCTAGTATTTTGGTATTTTATCCTTATGATGCGTCTGTCGCCTTTTCTTCTCAAGTATAACTGTGGTGTATTTAGGCTAGTACCTATAGTCATATTCCATATGTAATTTATTTATACCCAAAATGTAAGCATAATGAAATTGGGGATAATAGGGTCTTATGGTAGACACACTGATGTGTTTTGTAGGAGCATAAAAGGCAGCTCTACAAATGGAGGGAAATGCAGCTGCTGTGTATAGATAGCCACCTTGAGGATTAGCAGAGCATAACTTGGGTTTACTATGTGCCCTTCTGCAAGATGAAGAAATGTTATGCATACATCTTAGTTTTTTCACCATCTAGTCTTTAAAACTTAAATATTACTTTAAAATGCAATTTTGCTCTTAAGTGGCTGAATAAAATGATTAGTGGGAGCATTTGTTCCATAGTAGATGGAAACTCATTGTTTCCTTAAGAGTTTCCAACAAACTCCAGCTGGTTTCTGACACTAAGACTGCGTCGTTCCCATCGCACGTGTACCCACACTATCACAGGCCTGCGTCGTGCCTTCCCATCTTCCTACCAAAAGCTGCGGTAGTGATGATCATTGCTGCAGAGCTCAGGGGTGAGCGCTCTGGCCCCGACCCAGAGCTGCACGGGATCTGTTTACTGTCTCTAGCCTAGACTCTGGAGTTCTATAGGGAACAGGGTTAACTGGAACAGCCTTTACTTTAGCTGATGTTGAACTGCACGTTACCAAGTTACATAAAAACACATTATTAAAGAGTGTTAAGGATGCTAAGAAACTAGGAAAGTGTTTGTGTCTCAACATTATTGTAACCACCTTAGGTACACAATTTTTTTCACAGATGCTTCTTTGTAGGAAGTCAATTTCTATCAGTACAAAATTTCAGAAGTGCCTTCAAAATGCAATTCAGAGCACCAGTGTAGAATACTACACAAAAAAAAAAATATCTGAAAATGAATGCTGTCTTCTGGAAACGCTGGATGTGTGCATAGAGCCTTTAAGCATAAGCGCCCTGTTGAGCATCTCTTTCCTATTCCCGAGTGCGCTCGCTGTATGTAACCCGCCGGTGGTGCTGGGTGGGCAGAACAGATCGGCATTGGGGCGGCAACCACAGGTCCGTTACGGCAGAGCTGCCTTTGGCTTTTGTTAGATCTAGTTTTCCGCAGCTATACTCGCAGCTCCAGAGTGACCACGTTTCAGACCTGCACGCTGGGGGTAGGCCAAGCCCGCCCCTCCTGAGCCGCCCCCCGGCAGCCACCGCACCCGCCTCGGCCCGGACACCTGCAGCGCCCCCGGGGGACACAGGGCGCGGCGGCGGGCCCGCTCCCCGCAGCTACCGGCGCTCCGCTCCGCAGCTTCCCGGGGACAACCGGGCCCCGCAGCGCTGCCGGCCGGGGCGGGAGCAGCACCTCGCCACCGCTGGCGGGGGACACGACCCGCAGCCCGGCCTCCGCCGCCAGCGGGGCGCACGCTCGCACCGCCAAATCGGCGCCGCCGTAGTTCCCGACGTCCCGCCTTTTGCGTTCCGGGAGGCCAATCAGCGCCCTCGACGGGGATGGCGCCGCCACCCGCCCCTCTGACCTCCCCGCCCCCTCCTCTGCGGCTCATACAATCTTGATGGAATGGAAACCCCCGAATCACCTCGTCACCTGGCGGCGCTCTTCGCCAATAGCGCCGCGAAGCGGAGGCGCCGGCGCGTTCTGATTGGCTGCGAGAGAGGCTGGGGGACGAGAGGGCGGGCGCGCCCGGGCAGCAGGGAGCGTTTCGCCGGCCGGAGCGTCGGGATGCTGTGACGCCGATGGGGGAGCGCGGAGCGGGCCGGGCCGCCGCGCCGGGCGCCGCGGGGCTGTGAGCCGCGCCGGGAAGGTCCCGCGGGCGCCGCGGCTCGGGGCTGGGGATGAGGAGGTGAGCGAGCTCGGGGCCGTAGGGGCCGGGCGCTGCGGCGGGACGCTGCCCGGCGCCGCCAGGGAGGGCTGAGGCGGCGGCCCGGCCTGGCCCCGCCGCCCCGCGCCGCTCTCCTCGCTGTTTCCATGGCTGTAGGCGCGGCGATGGCTGCGGGCCCGGCCGCCGAGCGGCGCCGGGGCCGGGCCGCGGTGGCCTCGCGGCGGCGGGGCTGGGCCGGGGGTGGCGGTGGGTGCCCTTGGGGCTGCGCGGGGGCGCCGGGCTTGGGCCCAGCTCTGCCTGCCCGGTGGTGAGCCCCGAGCGGCCCGGCCCGGCGCGCTGGCTGAGGAGGTGCCTCTGGGCTTCGGTGCCGTGCCCTCCCGCCGCCGCCTGCGGAGGCGCTGAGCGCTCAGCGGGGGCGTGGGGGCCCCGCTCGGGAGCAGCCCCGCACGGGCCCCGCCGCTCGCACCTGCCTGGCTCGCTGCGGCGCGTCCCGCTCGGCCGGGTGCGGTGCGGGCTCCCACCGGCGCACGCCCCGCTGCTGAGCGGATACATGGGCTCGGCTTTCCCGCAGTCCGCACACGCGTGCCCTGGGGGGGGGGGGGCTGGCAGCAGGGGGGGCCGCGGGCCGGGCCTGCCTGCCAAACCTAGTAACGCTCCGGCATCTGTCTTCGCATCGTTGATAACGATTTTTGTACTATAGCATTTATATAAAATCCATAACACCTAACCAAACTTGATAATTGAGTTTTTCAGTAACAATTTGTTTTAGAAGTCATGTTACTAGTATGAACTTACTTCTGTCAGACAGCTTTGCAACCACTGTTCTGAAGAAACAGTTTCTATTTTTTGCACTCATGGCTTGTATTGCAGTGATGTAATTGTGTGTACATTGACCTGCAACTAAATTTACATGCTCTTAGTTTTAACCTTCCCTTAGAAATGATTTTTGGACTGTTGAAGAACATAACTTTGCATCTCAGCTGTTTAAGACTTGGTATTTAAAGTGAAAGATCAGAGCTACTGACTTGTGTGTTTGCGCTGTAACGTGATAGCTGATTCAAACAGCTCTGTATGGTTCATCTAAGGCCACTTGCAGGGCAGAAGCAAAGTTCTCCTATTTCAGGGCAAACTGGTTTTATGATGAGATGTCTCTGTAGTGACAACAGTAGCTCAAGACAGGGGAAAAGAGATTAGGGAAGCTTTGGCATTAGGTAGCTTCTGTGGCCTAGCTCTGAAGTGGGTTTTTTTCCCCCTAAAGTATGTAGTGTTGCAGGCATAACTGTTTTTTGCCTGTTGCTTCCCAAAACCCTTTGAGCATCAAAATAAATCAGGTACTAGGTAGAGTAGAAGAATGCGGTTGAACAGGCACTGCCACTTAAACATCCATGGTGATGGCCAAGTACTCTCCAGTATGCACAAAGTTTTATAGTTGCTGGTATCTTGTGCAGTATAATGATGACTCTTTGCTAAGCATAATTTGTTTGGTTCCCAAGTTTATTCATACTGAGGTCTAACTGTTTATTCTGGTCTTAGTCTGATCTGTGTGTGCAGTTTGCTCAGCAAGTGTACTTTACTTATAGAATAACCAATTCCATGGAAAATGGCTGTAAAAAAAAATAATCTTAAAATCAGTGTTTTGTGTGCATATATTTCTAGTATCTTGCCAGAACTTAACGTCCTTTTTAGAAAGCTGCTTCATGCTTTTAAAATACAAATTTTTTACTTTTGTTATCCTAAAAGAAGGAGATTGGTCTTTAGAGCTGTATATTTTCTTTGGCAGGGGGTGGTGGTGGTAGATAAGTTTTTAAAGTTAGGCATCTTACATAGTGAGAATGAACTTTTTCATAATGGCAGACCTTTCAGTACTGTATTCAGTGGCTTAATAACATCTCTGTGGATGACCAGAACTTGGAAAGGCTGACCATGCACCATATAAAGTTACCGTTATTTAATCTAAATGCAGATGTTTACCTGTTTTCATATGGGATTCTTTACTACAAAACATATGAAGACTATGTAATGTTGCAGCAATGGACCTGCAAGCAGGGTATACTCATTAAAAAAAAGTATATGATAAATAATATTTTTATAAAAATTAAAATGTATTCTTTTTAAGCTCTTGAACAGACTTCTCTGTTAATGTGTTGTTTCCGTACATACTTAGTAAAATTAATCAGTTATTTCTCTAAGTGAAATAGGAAAGGTCATGATCCGTGTAATGTCAGAGGTACTTATTTGCAGCATACTGGGGGTTGACTAACTTTGTGGAATGGCTTACAAAAAGGAAAGTTAAGTGCATCAGCCTTTGAAAGCTGAGAACATAAAATGGAACTACGAAGAACAAGATAGTATCTATTCTTTTTCCCGGTTTCTGGGAAAAGTAAGGGGAGGAAACTAGACAGGACTCTATTTTAATATCTGAGTAGACTTATAAAAACGAATGGACATTTAATCATGTTTCCTTTGCAGTAGGGGGGGAGGGAAGATCCTGTTCTGTTCTTCATCAGTTCCTGTGCAAAACATTACTATTTTAGTCCAGTACCGATATCAGACTTTTTTGTTAATCAAATATTAAAGCCCGGTTTTGTGTGTCAAATGAAAATGAAGAAGGATACCTTTTAACTTGCAAATATATTGACAGTCTATCAGAATTTATCTTAGTGAGGTCCGAAACTGTCCAGATTCAGTCCCTCAGATGTTAATTACTTTGCAGATGAAAACACTTTAAACCCCATAATTCCTATGAGCTGCTGCAGCAGCGGTGTCAAAAGTGTGACGATGACATTGACACCCACGTGCAACATCTGTGAGGCCCTGAAGCATCCTGTGTTCAGCTGGAATGGCTGTGTGGTACAAGAGCCTCGCTAGGAGTCTCAACAAGTCAGCACAGAAATATGTGAATTCCTAGTGACTGAAAGATACTACTCAATTACCTCAGAGGACCTGAAGTTTATGTAATTTTCTTTGGGGGAAATAGTTTTGTTAAATACTTTTTGTTTAAAAACAGATGATGAAAATAAGTACAGTACCACTGGATTCCATTGCTTTCTGATAGCTTCCGAAGCTGGGATCAAACTGCGTAGGAGAAATAGCGATAGGTTTTGTGGTATTTGAATGCCATCTGGGAAAAGATCTGGAGGAATTAGGGTAGCAGGAGGGGGCACAAGGACAAAGAGTATTTGCTTTTTGTTTACTAAAGTTAAATCCATAAACAATCATTGAGATTCTTCTTGAACTGAATGCACACTGTGGCATCATACATTACTAACAGGAAAATTTACATGGCAATGTATTCTTAACTTGTATGCTACCCTTTTCTCTCATCTTTAGAAGAGGAACAAATCCTGTTAAGGTACTGCAGATCTTTCTTCACGTATCCAATATGATCTAACTGTAGATATATGTATGTGTGTATGTATTTTACTTTTGTATCTGCTGCCATGTGCAATGAAGTGTTTTCAAATTGTTCTTCTTTAATTTATTGATTGTGAACTATAATTCTTAGAAGGAAGTTTATATCTAAGGTGTTTTCTTCCAGGGTATTTTAGTAACTGAAAGTGATCTATTTCCTTCTTCGTTGAAGTGAATTATCTTTCTAGAATGATAAAAAGAAAAAACCTCCAAGTTGTTCTTTAGAACTGCATGTTGCAATGCTGGTGCAATTTGTTTTTCATACTTGTTTATTGCTTACTGGAACTGTCCATTTCTATTATTTAAAGAAATAGCTGTTATAAATTACTAAAGTTTCCATTTTCTGTTGCTATATTGCATTGACACAATTTTCTGCTTCGTGAAATCAAAATGATATGCGGGATGACAGATGCAGAACGCTTTGTCAGCCGTGAGTAGTCCCTAAGCACCAGAAAAGATCTTCATAGTGGAAAGCTTCTATAAAATAGTTTGTAAACTTGAGCAGGATATTTATTCCTGTTCATCCGAAATTTAAGTTTTATTTTTCCTTTCATTTATGTGTGTTTTCTGCATTTCCTTAGACTTTTTCCATAGCTCTTTGCTTCATGGAAGTAGCAAAGGAAAGGAAATACACAGAATAACCAGTAGAAATGGGTATTTCTGTGATCAGCAATACTATGGCTGTTTTGAGACTGTCTCAGATTTTGCTGAACTATAACTCCATAGGAGGGGTGGGGCTGGTCACAGATTTACATGATTTTCTCTTGTTTTACTTAAGACTAGCTGTAGTTCCCCAATTTCATTTTGCCTTTTTTTCTTTTTGTTTTTGTATTCTAGGCTTTCTGCTCTGGATTTGGTTCTTTGCAAAATGAATACTGCATTGTTTCCCAAAGGTTGGACCCTCCAGTAGAATTTGTCAAGATCATTGTACATAAATCAACAGTTTCTTTTTCTTGAAGACTTCTGTGCAGTTTTAAAGGTCTTAATCACAATGAATTCAGGCTTATGGAGTCAAGAAAAAGCAAGTTCATCCTATTGGGAAGAGCGGATCTTTTACTTGCTTCTCCAAGAATGCAGTGTCATAGACAAGCAGACTCAAAAGCTCTTGAAAGTGCCCAAAGGTAGCATTGGGCAATTTTTTCAAGACCGTTCTTCTGTGGGACACTCCAGAAATATTCCTTGTAAAGGCAAAAAACTGCAGATTGGATTAAAAATTCTGGAACAACCTCATGCAGTCCTGTTTGTGGATGAGAAGGATGTTATAGAAATAAATGAAAAACTAGCTGAGTTGCTTTTGGCTATTACTAACTGTGAGGAAAGATACAGTCTGTTCAAAAGCAAAAGCAGGTTAACTAAAGGCATCCAAATAGATATTGGCTCACCTGTTAGAGTGCAGTTGAGATCAGGAGATGATAAATTTCCTGGTGTTGTTCGCTTCAGAGGACCCTTAATGCAAGAAAGGTCCCTAACAGGGATATACTTTGGAGTAGAGTTGCTGGTAAGTTTCTTGCTGAGCGGGAGCATTGTATATATTTTATAAGATGAGCTAAAAATCTTCTATTTGAAGAGGCAGTCATAATAAATTTTTTTCCTAGAAGCATCTTTACCCCTAAACAGTATGTAATCTTCAGTCTTTTCCCAAGAATTGTTATTAAATGCCTGTGAATGCACCACATCACATCGGCTCTGTATTCTGCATGTTAAGTGAAACTTGATGAGGTGCCTGGGCTGGCAAAAAGACTTGAACAGACTCTGACTCTTCCAGCCTAGAGAAATTTAATTACTTACATCCCCATCGTGGCAAATATCTCAGATTTCTGTTGAGGACTTTGTTTTTTCTGCATGTGGCAGGATACAGTCCATAAATGCAGGCTTGGATTTTAGGGCTGCTCGTGTTGTAGAGCCCTAAAAGTCAAATGGCAATTAGTTAAGATAGAGAATGTTACTGTTGTGTGCTCCTAGTGAGATGTTTCTGTGAAATTTATGCCAACCATAAGCTTTTTAAGGATTAGCTTCATGAGAGTGCCACTCTTGCGTTAGAAGTATATTTTCAAAGTCCTCTTTAAACTTTTCCCAAATTCTTAGCAATTCCCACTAAGAACCTTAAGGAATATCAGGCCCAAGTGCTTCTGAAAATCACCTCTCATTATTTGGCATCTAAGTGGAAATTTTGAATGTTTAGCATTATGTCTAGTATGGAGTAGTCTTTAAATGGCAGAAATTTGATGATGGAAGCAGGATTTTCACCTGAAGAAAACATGCTTCCCTGCTTAAAAAGGCTTCTGCCTGCAGCTACGCTGTAATCTAATGACATCTCACTGTTCATCTAAGGTGTGATATTGCTACAAATTCCGGCAATAGAATTCTCCCAATATAATGATAGTACATCAGGCAAATTCTACTGCAGTTTCTCTAAAACACTGGATAATGTTACTGCTTTTTTAGTAGTCTGCTTTTGCACAAAACACACTGCTTTTTTTTTTTTTGCCTTTTTTTTTTCTTTTTTTTCTTCCTCCTCTGACACTTAGGAAGAAGGTCGCGGTCAGGGCTTTACTGATGGACAGTACCAAGGCAAGCAGCTTTTCAGATGTGATGAGGATTGTGGGGTTTTTGTTGCTCTGGACAAACTGGAGCTGGTGGAAGATGATGACAATGAACTGGAAAGTGACTATGCAGCTCCAGTTGACGCAATGCAGGTAGAACTTCCTCCTCTGGAGATCAACTCCAGGGTTTCTCTGAAGATAGGAGAGAGTATAGAGTATGGGACAGTTATATTCTGTGATGTCTTACCAGGAAACGAAAGTTTAGGATACGTTGTTGGAGTGGACATGGTAAGAAAATAATCTGACTTTAATAACTTTTGCATGTGTGTTAGCTAGTGAATTACATGCAATATAGAAGAAGAAACATTATCCACAAGCTACTTCAGTGGAGGCTCACCTAAAACGGGAAACCAAACACTGGTGTTCAAAGATGCCCCCAGGTGGTAACTGGTTTTTGGCATCGGGTAAATGGTATATTTGATGTGAAACAGTTCAGGAGAAGTACTCTGGTTACTCTAAGGAGCCTCCACTGAGCTACTTGCAGTGTTAGACATCAGTCTTGAAGTAATAGTTACGTGTTTGTCTTGTGAGACTGGCTTTGTTCTGCCTTGTGAAAAACGTAGACTGGATGCCTTTTTTTTTTTTTTTTTTGTTAGCTATGTTCAAAAGCTTTTTTTTTCATGTAACTTTGGTTTGTTTGACTTTGTTCTACCTTAAAAATACTGAGCTTTAAGTGCAAAAGAAAATGTGAAGCTTGCAATTAAAAATCATTTCTAGCAACTTCAGTTTTTGAAAATGAACAGCTTTCAAATTTGTGGTAGTTAAAGGGTGTTTTGGTTTTTGTTTTTATAGATCATGTGCTTCCATTTTCTTGATTGCAGTAGCTGTTGCCTAACAATACACTGGAATTGTTCTAACTTGTTTATAAATCATGGATTTTAGTAGAAGAATGCTTGTTTAAATAGGAGGTATTTCTCAAAAGAACAGTTTTAAAGTTTGTGTTTGTTTACAAAGACTGTAATGTTTGACTGTTCTAAATACAAGGTTTGTTACAGGAAAAAGTAGATGTTGTCAAACCTTTCATTTTCCTACTTTTTACATTCCTAAAAACATATGTTTGTATTCTGTACGACATAAATCTTCTCTTGGGATAAATATAACATGTTTTTCTATTCTTAGGATAATCCTATTGGAAATTGGGATGGAAGATATAATGGAATACAGCTGTGCAGTTTTGCAAGTGTTGAAAGTACACTTCTCTTGCACATCAACGATGTTATTCCAGGTATGCTTGGCTTTCTTAATCAGAAGGCAGTCTTTGATAATGTCTCAGCCTAAGCACAGTTATATGATTAAAACAAAACTGTGGAATGTATATCCTAAATTCGCTTGAGTGAGTTTAACCTTCTGTGTTATATTTCTCTTTGGTTTCCTTCTCCTTTTGGTTACAGTGGTCAGTAGCAGAAAAGGTCTAATATTGAACAAAATTCATGTCAAATTGTATAGTATTTACAGTACTATACAGCTGTATAGTATTCATGAATATGTGTCTGTAGCAAGAATCTTTTTATTGAATGTTGTTCAGTTTGCTCCAGGAGTTTAAATATCTTGGATCAGAAAACTGTTCTTTCTGTGCTTGAAATGTATCGATAGTATTATTTACGCATTCTGTGAGTAAATAACTAGAAAATTCACGGCGAGACTGTGGAAGTAGTCACAATCCACAGTAATTCACTGAATAATGTTAACTTTTAAGTGCTACAGTCCCCTGATTCCTTTTCTGAGGAAGGAAAACAGTTTCATGGAAAATTTTTGTTTGTGCTCTGTCTGAGGACAATATTAATGAGTGTGCAGTCTTGTACAGCCTGTAGTCTGTAACTGTTGCCCTCTGTCTTCAATTTGGCTAACTTTTCTTAGGTTCAGCTCTTACTTGTTGCTGTAGTTGAGGTGCGTGTTTTGGCATGAATTCTCCTCTTGGGAGAATCCATGGGGGCTTCTCCATTGTTGGGAAAAGAGCATTTGTTGTAGATGTGTTGGTAGAAAACTAAGTTTAGAATTTCATACATCTGTTTCCTGTAATGGAAGCATGCATGTGCATTGAAGAACGTGAAGTCAATCAATTTGATGTGTTCAAGAAATAATGGTGGACTTCAGAGTAAAGTAGTTGCTGATGTGCTAGAAGCAAATCCCGTATACGTAAAGTGTTGGTTATGTGCCAAACAAGGTTTTGCTCCACCCACTTTTAAAACTTACGATGCTAGACCTTGGTTCAGGTACGTTTCAAGCTGAACTTCTCTATGATGTAGTAAAAGCACAGAAAAGGGAAACTAATATTCTTTTCATATACCACCTCGCAGAGACTGTGTCACAGGACAGGAGACCTCCCAAACTTGCCTATACCTCAAGAGGTGGCAGTGACAAAAGCTTGTTCAATCATAGTAAGCCAAAGGCTACAGGTACGTATGGGAAATAATTTGGTTTGTGGTTTTTTTACCTATGTAAGATTACAAATTTCTTTTCCTTGGGAAGAAGTGTTGCCTTGCATTTTCTATCACTTCATATATTATTCCAGTCACATATCGAGTAAAATTTCTCTAGAGTATTAGTATTCATTTATTTAATCATAACAAAGGTGGTAGACAGTTTAAGTTCCTGCTCAAAATACCTTCACTTTCGTGAAAAACAGTTTGAGGTTTAGCAAAAATTCAATGATATTACCTAGCCACCCGGCCAGTTCAGAGCTGCATTTTTTGTTTTGAAAAGTGTGGTGTGTGTTTGGGTTTTTTTAAAATTTTTTAATAAATATAGTTTGCTGTTGTCTTCTTTCTGCAGGAGTAGAAACTTCCAGATTTTTAGCCCAGCAACAGATCTACTCAATAGCAAATATGTTAATTTTGCTGTGATTCAAAACCAAAATTGAGTTCCTGAAATACAAACTTCTTGTGACTCTGCTTTTGGTCAGCTCTGTGGAAATCCTCCTAGGGGAAAAAAACTGGAAGGGAAACAATTTCCTTTTTAAAAGGGTAGAAATCAAAATTCAGTATCTTTTGAGTTTACTAGTGGCTATTTTGGTTTGTAGAATATTAATGACAGTATATTCCATAAGCTTTTGTTCTACCTGGCATAGGATGCTGACAGAGATGCTCTTCACTAAAGTAACTGCAGTTCTGTGTTGGCACAAGTTACAGCTGTGTAGAGTTTGATTGGTAATTTATTTGTCTACTCTGAAAATTTTTTTGCTTTAGAAACAAAAAATACCTGCTCTACACTGTATCTCAAATACTTTCTTATATCCATAATTTATAGTAATGAAAAATTTGTACTTCAGGGGTGTTTTCTGCCTTCTCGTCAGGTTGGTGACTTGAAATTTCAGTTTGGAGGATTAAGTCGGTTTGGGATAAACTGCTACTTTGTTGCAAGCTTATAACTGGGTTAGCTTTGGTGGGAGACATTGCTGCTTTGTGGAAAGGCAGTTGGGTCTTCTGGAAAGTACAGTAACAAATTTATACTATGAAATAAGGGCATAACTGACCTCTTGTAAATAGAGATTAATCTCTTAAGTAAAACATGTTATTTTCCAGGATCTACCTCTGAACCTGGAAATAGAAACAGATCTGAAGTCTTCTACACGTTAAATGGCTCATCAGTTGACTCTCAGCCTCAAATGAAAACAAAACCCCCATGGTATATTGATGAAGGTAATGAGAGGTGATAGTCTTTCATGTAGGCATCTACTTTATTTAAAAAACAAAACAAAGCTATAGTGTGTAGATGTTCTTCAGATAAAACAAGGATAAGTTTAAATTTAAAACAGTTGGAATGTGTTGTCTCAGTAGAAGACCCACTATATCATAAAAAGCATCTTGGGACCCCCATGAAAATATGCTTTGTCTTAACTGACAGACCTGTGGTTTTATTCTGCATGTAGGGGATTACATTCTTGGCAACACTTGTGCAGCTCTGGGAATGCATATGTCTTTGCAAGCAAAATAAAAGTTGAGGCTTGGAAGGAAGATAGGAAGATACTCCTTCTAGCTAAGCATATAGAGTAATTTTGTGTTGCCTGTCCTGTTGTAGCTAATGTTACAGATCTAAGGGAACTGTAATACTCTGCTAACCCAGCTATTCAGGCTGGAAGTAGGGGTGGCAGAAAACCTAATCTGACTAGGCATACCTTTTTTTTTTCAGTGTTTTATAAGGTTATTCCTGTAAAATCTCTGAATTCTTACAAGTATGGGTGCAGGTACCCAAGGGATCTTGATTTGCTTCCAGATCTAAATATTATTTTATTTTTACTAATTTTTTTTCTCCCTGGTCAACTTTTTTAAAAAGTACGGCTGGCTGGCTTAGTGACTGAAGGGGTAAATGCTAAACAAGTAATGTTAATTTGCAATGGAAACCTTTAGCAGCAGTAGCCCGTGAGTTCCATGAACCATAAAAAAAATGGGTTAAAATTGTTCTTGGTTGCCTAACAGATGTTGTTCCAACAGCTTGGAATTCTGTTTAAAAACTTACTTATTATAATATTTAAATAAGCAAGGTAAATATCTGATGTATAAAAGACTATGGAAGTGAAGAATTAAATATTTTATTTTTTTTTAAAAAAAATTGTGGTCATCAACTTTAGTTAATAAAACAGCATGAAAAGAAGAGGTGATGGAGAAGAGCCTTTTGCTCTGTGAATACTCATTGTGTATTAGAGACCAGGTACAGATGAGGGAAGATACAGAACACTTGTGCTATTACATCTAGTTGTGATCTCATTTATCAAGCACTGCATTAGTCATGACTTATTTAAATCCTTTATTCTTTATAGACACTGATAGATTCCTTGTGTTAGAACCAAAGTATATTGTGATAGAGCCAGGGGAATACACACTTTTCCATTTGCAAATCCTGTCTGCAAGCAATTACTCATTTCTGTATTAGCTGTGAACCAAATCCTTTCCTCAGTCACACTGACCAGTGAGTTCTTCCTAGGTTTGCCTATTACAGTCGTCATCCTTGTTGGGGCTGTTGTGTTGTGTTCAAAGGAAAAGTCTGATGTGGGGTTGGAAAAAAAAAAAAAAAGCTTTCAATCTAAATATTTTTGTGGTTTCTGCCTGTTGTCTCCTTTCTCTCCAGTGTTCATTTCCGTTGGTTGTGGTAAAAGTGGTAAGGCTACAGCAGTGTCTCCTCAGCCAGTTCTGTCTCTCCAAGTGTTGCCAAGGGACAAACATCTTCCTACATGTCTGCAGCTGTTAGTGCTTCCGATATAGGATGCCCATGAAATTACACGTGGTTGCAGATACACTTCGTTGTTTGATAGCTAACTCTTTCCTTTTGTAAGATGTTGGGGTCGTCAGTCTCCCCCCTGGCGCCCCGCCCCCCCCCCCCCCCCCCCGCCATTTACTAATGTCTTGGTTTTGATTTTAACAGTTGCTGAAGACCCTGCAAAATCACTTACTGATTCATCTCCTGGATTTGGGCATTCTTCACCGCCGCTGCAGCAACCTTTAACAAACTCTGTGTCTACAGAAAACAGATTTCACTCCCTCCCCTTTAGCTTGACAAAAGCGTCGAGTACTAATGGTACTATTGGACATAGTCCTCTTTCTTTATCTGTTCAGTCAGTCATTGGCGATGTAAATACTACGGCTAACCAGGAGAGTCCATCAACAGCAGGCCCAGTTGGGAACTCACATGGTCTTGAGGCAGGTTCCTTGGCTGAAGTTAAAGAAAATCCTCCTTTCTATGGAGTAATCCGCTGGATTGGCCAGCCCCCTGGAGTAAATGAAGTACTAGCTGGACTGGAACTGGTAAATATAAATTGTAATTCATATTAATATTAATTACACGTTAATAGTTTTGTTTCTGAGAGTTGGTGCCTGTATACTTTGCAGAAGCAGTCAGTGGAGGGATTTGTCCAAACGTCTTGCCATGTGATCTTTTTATAACACAGCTTAAATTCATAGATGAGCTCTGACTTTTGTGGCTGCCCTGGCCCTTGCTCTGTTAATAGGTGCTGAGGTGTCTTTGTGTCACAGTGGGCAACTGAATTTGTAGGACTGGTGGGTCGCTCACTTTAAAGGAGTGCCCTTTGCTATGTTATGGAGATTTTAACTGAAAAAAGCCAACCGCATATAAAGGTTCTCTGAAATGCAGATTTACATAAAATGCCCTGGCTGTAAGAGTGTGTATTGATTCATTTGTTTGGTTTTTGCATACCAGCAAACAGGCAGTGTCAGAGTTATGACTGTCAGAGTCATAATGCTGGTTTTGATAAACGATGGTAGTAATATTGTTGATTTGACAGCCATGTGCTTTATGCGTTCCTGTGAGCCCTTTGTAAATTCACGGTTGCTGCAAACACAAATTGCTGCTATGTACTGACATTTACTCTGTGGCAGTTGCTGCCAAGGTTGTGATTGGCTATCAGTTAAATTAATGTGTCCGCAATTAGGGAGATGGGGTTCTTTATTTGGGGGTAACGTTCAATAAAATGTCAGATAAAGCAGTGTACAATTACGTAAAGCAAAGCATTTTTTGCAAAGTAGGTGAGAATGTGACAGGAATATCGGCTGCTAGGAAAAACCCTGGTGCTTGTGGGTTTTTTGGCTGAAGCCCAAGCTATAGTTTGCCACAGGTGTTCTGAGACTGCATTTTAGGGTGCCTTGTGTTAAACGGGGTCTTGGGCTTGCCTCTCATGGATTTCTGCATTAAAACCGGGCAATTGTTAGTAAGCAGACAATACATCTTAGATCTTGTTATCAAAGATAAGTAACAACTTGTTATTTTTAATATGTAGTTTGTGTTGTCTTTCCTTGAGGTACACTTTTTGTGTTCTGAAGCAAGTATTTTTCTTGTGCAGGCCACAGTCACACTGGAATTATTCACGCTACCCAATGCGTAGTGATTTTAATTGAGTTTTAAAAGGTGCTTTGTACTGCATGTGTGCTCTTTCTAATAACAGGGGGAATCTGGAGTGACTAGCTACCTTAGTTAACTCCCTGATGTTGACTAGGTTTAATTCTCTCCTCTCCCACCTCCTTACCCAAGATGCTTCTAATAGAATTTTTGTTTTATTTTGGATGGAGTGAAAGTTTAAGCATGAAGGAAAAAAAGTGTGACTCTGAATTTCCTCATTAGATCCAATTAAAGAACACCTCAGCTGAGGCTCTGTGTACTAGAATGCAGGAACGTTGTATATCAAGCTTCAGAGTACCTGAAGGGTGTCTTACAGGTAGATGTTTTATCAAACGTCTTGCTGCAGAACTGTAGAAACAAGAAAAATAGCGAATTCTCACTTGAATTTTCAGGAAGATGAATGTGCAGGTTGTACGGATGGAACATTTAAAGGAACTCGATACTTCACTTGTGCTCCAAAGAAAGCTCTTTTTGTTAAACTCAAAAGCTGCAGGCCAGATTCCAGGTTTGCCTCACTACAGCCCGTTTCCAACCAGATTGAACGCTGCAACTCTCTAGGTACTGAGCTTCTGCTTATTACTTATCAGCTGGGAACTGACCTGGGTTTCTGTTTCATTTATTCCTGCAATATGTTCTTGTATTGAACACTTGAGAATCTGTACAGGTAGTACTTAAATGAGATTAATGAATAGACCAGTCTGTACAGAACATAATGCTGCTGTGGATTACTTTGTTATGCTTTAAAACAGGAAAATGTTCATGTATTTAAAGAAATCTCATAAAATTAAGGGATTTTCTGTTACGCTGTACATTTTTTACCTTAGAAGTTGTAAAGCAGTCTTGCTGAAAATGGTAGTTGCAACTCCAGCAACATGTGATTACATTATCAGAAATACAGTTATCTTTCTATAAATGTCAGATTATTTTTTTTCCTAAATATTAACATAGAAAAGCATGTATTCTTACAGTGGAAGTTAGTGGTGAAAACTCACATTTTTATTTTTTTTTAATTTCAAATATGTTAGATTTCTTGGGTCATGTTGTGTTGCCTGGGACGACAGCAAAGAAAAAAGTGTCCAGTACTTGTAAGATAGTGTGAACAGGGCATTTATAATGAGAAGAGAACTTCATTCCTACTGGGTAAAATTAATTCAGTGCTGCACGCTTTCTGAATGTGCACCGTCAGTGGAATGTAAGGCCTTGTTCACTCTCGGGAAGACAGCGAGTCTCAGCTATAATAAAATGTTTTTCTAGTCCAGAGAAGGAATGCTTACACTAAGGCAGCAACTTAGCTATAAAACGTTAATAGGAAAAAAAACTCAAGGGGGATAAAGTTTGAGGCTTTAAAGTGTCTTTTGAAAAAAAAAATTTCAGCCTTTGGAGGTTACTTAAGTGAAGTTGTAGAAGAAAACACTCCTCCAAAAATGGAAAAAGAAGGTTTAGAGACAATGATTGGAAAGAAGAAAGGTATCCAGGGTCATTACAACTCCTGTTACTTAGACTCCACCTTATTCTGGTAAGTTCATAATTTGTATAGTGGCATCCCCCGCTAGAAATGCAGAACATGTGATCTTTGTTGTAACGACTGTCTGTCTGTATGACTGTGCAGCTTGAAGCCATGCGCTGCAATCTTTGACATGTTACTGTGCTCTTCCAATCTGAACAAGTTCTGCAGCGTTTGCTGCAGAATGTGAAGTGCTAATCATGTCCGAATTGTACTGGCCCCTTTGTGTCTATACTGGTTTTGACTGAGGGAGTCCCTGGCCTGTAAGTGGTTGAAGGATGAGGGAGTACACAGGCTGGGGGGCGGAGGGAGGGAAATCCCTCTTAGAACTCCTTCGCAGAATCCTGCCTGGGCAACTGGTTTTGTACTCTGCTGCAGAAAGGGTACTGGGTTAGAGTGGACTTTTGCTATTTAGTACAGCTGTGTTGTCTACTGTCCGTAATTACTCTTTTTGATTTTTTTTTTAGTTCTTTTATTCTTCCCGTGGCTTTGCTTGGTTTGTCTTATGTTGGTCAGGCATCAGAATGGTTGTATCTTCCAGAATCAAAACAACCTGCCTTTTCCTTTTTTTCTTTGTAGCCTGTTTTCTTTTAGTTCTGTTTTGGATACTGTGTTACTCAGACCTAAAGAAAAGAATGACGTAGAGTATTATAGTGAGACTCAAGAGCTGTTGCGGACAGAGATTGTGAATCCTCTGAGAATGTAAGTAAAGACGTGAACTGGTCTCTGTTCTAATATAAATTTTTGTACTAGATCCTGCTGTGGATGCATTCCTATTGCAAACCTGAGAAGTTGGCTAGTTGCTGCTGCCTGTCTGTTCAGCATTTTTTTTTTTAAGTATTATTACTTGTTCTTCATGGTAAATTTAATCAGTGCTAACTGGAAGTAGTTATTCATCGTTTGGTGATAAAATACCTTTGCTACTCTGTTTGGAAATGTGATCAGCATAAAGATATCTTAAAATTCCTATAGGTAGGAATGCGAAAACATTCTAAGTACAAGTTCTGTTTGTTCACAGCGTTCATATGTACATGTTCTTAATGCTGCTGTTCTTGACAAGAAGAGTATTTGGGTTATCTTACATGGAGTTTCACAACTTAATAGATTTTGCAGGGCTTTAGAAGTTTCATTAATTTTTACATATGGGCTGCAAGTGGTCAAAACACTTTTTGATAGAAAAATTTAACTGGAGCTTTGTAATTTTTTAGGCGCAACGAACAAAGGAAATAGGGCAAAAATTTGCATGAAAGGTTATTTGTCTTTATCTGCATGTTTAAAAAAGAAAAATAAGCTAATACAGTTGTAGTTCTGAAATTCTGTGGGATGTTACTGACCAATTTATCACAAAGTTTTTGTTCTGATTCCTGGAACAGAATGATGGCTTCTGAACCCTTGTTCTTACAAGAGTGTGTATACTTTGCCTGATGTGTGCCGGGGTTCTGTGCTATAGGTAGTGGGATACACACCAAGCAGCAGAAATGTCAAGTGGCTGAGAAGACTGAAAGTCTCAGTTCTCTTACCTTTCTACCATGCTTAAAACTTTCTTTGCGCTTTTTGTAAAGTTACAGAGGAAAAGATTGAATACTCGAAACTTCAGCTTCTTAGGTCAGCAATACAGTTCTGAATCATTTTGTCAAATACTGAATTATTATTTTTTTTTGTTAACAACTCCCACAGTGCTATTATTGTGTGACATTCTGAATATGATGTATTAAGTACTGCAAATTAGAGTGAAAACAAATCAAAAGTAATTGACAAATCAGAAAACGGTTATCCCGG
The DNA here is from genome assembly GCF_023638135.1 of Falco biarmicus. Lineage (NCBI taxonomy): Eukaryota > Metazoa > Chordata > Aves > Falconiformes > Falconidae > Falco > Falco biarmicus. The sequence goes on from NC_079302.1 coordinate 17,209,317, forward strand.
TAAGTTAATGTTTAGAAAGAGCTCTTAAAGGTTATACAAGAACATTGAGCACTGCACTAAACTTATCATGCATTAAAAAACCCTGGAAATCAGATTGAATACGAGGAGCCGATACATAGTTTTGAAGAAATGCTGTACACATGTAAAGAAGGATGCGAGAGCCTGTGTTTCAGCATTTAAAAGGTGGGGGTTTTTTCTGCTTCTCTGACTTGATCACAAACCAGCTAATAGCTTATTAAACCCATTTATCTTAGATATGGATATGTATGTGCTACAAAAATAATGAAACTGAGGAAAATACTTGAAAAAGTTGAGGCTGCATCAGGATTCACTTCAGAGGAAAAAGGTAACTGGGGAGGTTTTCCTTTCTTTGAGATTTGTAAGAACCATAATATGAAGGAACTGAAATGCCTTGCTATATATTTATACTAGAACAAAACACAAATATTTCTCTGTAGCGGTAGTACCTCTACCAGAGATTTGTGTGAGCACTGAGTGGTAAAAAGGCCTTTTCTGCTTCCTTGGGTCTGTAAGGAACCCTAGCTGAACCATTGCTGGATTTCTTTTCTTGATTTCCTGTGCCCATGTAACGCTCTTCTAGCAGTTAGGAGAGACCTAAGGTTCTTCCTCAAAAATGAAAAATGTGATAAGGCAGGGGTCCTTGTCCTCTTTCAAAATGTCACTTTGATTCCTGAGGAATAATCTTTTTGCTACAACATTTCATTGTTACAATGGTTATGTAATATTTTACGCAATAAAATGTGTAAATCATGTTAGAAAAATCAATTCCCAACCTTTTTGATCTTCTGCTGCATGTAATGATTAATGAGCATTGTGTTATGTAGCCGTTCCATTTTTGTTTGGGAGAACACTAATTTCTTTGTAAATGCTGAAAACTAGTTTTTATTGCAGTTAGTGGCAGGAAGAGAAATATACCAGAGACCTCTGTGCTGGGGGAGAACAGACCTCTGGGAAGCTAGTGCTGGCTGCATTCTTGGTTTCAGAACTCGGTCTCTAGCTTAGTTGAACTTTGTACTATTGTGTGCTTTTTATGTAAGCGTTACTGTCACTACTCCTCACTGCTTCTCTGCAGTTTCACTGTTTTGAGAGCTTTTATTTCTCCTGGAAAAGTTGTGTGGCATGGAGTGATTCCTCTGAAATACAGAGCATCTTTTTGATCTTTACTGGAAAGCTTTGTTACCCTGTTGAGCCTGTATCTTTTATTAGGGCCGTCTGACACCAAAGGAGTAAATAGAGGTTTATGTCATGAAAATGTTCATAGCTTGTCATAATCTTATGTGTTAATAAAGCTATAAAAATGAACTTTTACATTTTTCCTATTAAAATTTTGAAAACTTTCATTTAAAATCGATCTTGAATAATGTCTCTGGTTTTGCATACTAACAAGACCTTTTTTTTTCCCCCCCTCCCAGATCCAGAAGAATTTTTGAATATTTTATTTCACCATATTCTAAGAGTTGAGCCACTGCTGAAAATAAGGTGAGTGTTTTTTCTTTGTTGAACTCATCTATTTGTAGAGGCTGACAAATGCGAGACAGAGTAGCTGTTGCCTTTCAAATTAAGATGGCTTTTAGATCAGATTTGATTTATGATTCATATTTCTAATAAGATTCAATGTAATCAAGTTATTTTACACTATTGCCTATGTTTTTTGGTAGGTGGGTTTTGTGCCACTGGTCTTTTGTTGCAAAAGCCCATGAACGTAGTTTCGCGACAACTGCACAAAGATCCCCTGTCCCAGTGCTGTCTACTCGAGAGCCGTACTATCTTCCTGTTAGTTACGCTAAAGAGGGGCTGCTGTAAGAGGACCCCACGGAGTTCTTAATATGGCCTGCGGTTTATAACTGCTTATTTCTGGGACAAGCTGCAGAAATTGCTGATTTCTTCTTTAAGGCTAATAAAAATATTTCATTGGTTTGCCTTGATCAAGGTTGGCTTCTCTTACTTTATCAAACTGACAGATACTGGCATTTCTGTGTGCCTTCATTTGGGCTGTAGCACTACCAGGATTCAGCTGCCATAACTGAGTTTAACAGAGGTAGGATTGCTGCCCGCTGCTGTCACTGCTGGCTGGCACCTGATACTCTCGGGTTCTTGGCCGCATTCTGCGGCAGCAGCAGTGTTGCACGGCATTTCCCATAGTTTTTCAGGCTTTCCAAATTGCAGGAATTGTATTAGTATTCATGCTGTAGATGCCATTTGAGTATACTGAGGCTACCTTCTGTGGTACTTCTGTAAGGCAATTTTGAAAAAGTTTGAAGGGATGAGAGACCAAGGCATGTCATGAATTTGGAACTGTGTTGCTGCTTCTGCCTAGACAAAGGTCTACTTCTAGGGATTTTTTTTTTAATTCTCATTGTGGTGTGTTTTTTTTTTTTAACCTAACAACAGCAACAACAAAACCCAACTGCCCCCCAGAAAACTAAGCCACAACAACTGGTAACTTCCAGGCATGTATTGGGTCTCTATAGCAAAGTGTTTGAAGAGTAGCTTGCCATCAAGATCCTTACAATTGTTACTGCTGCTCTTCAATTCTATGAAACACAACGTGCTGAGAAACCCCTGTGGCTAACGTAGTATTCTGGTGAAACAGCTGGGATACAATACTGTAATTGTAATAACAGCTTTTATTAGTATAATCAGAATAATAGATCTTGTGTGAGAATGTATTTCTGGTTTTTTGGTAGTTAACAGGTGTGCTGCTGTGGCAGGAATCACAGCTGAAAGGAGTAAAGTAAAAGCAAGGGAAGATGCCTCTCACTCTACCTTTATGTTTCCGCATTGTCTTCCCTATTTCTTTAATCCCGTGTCTGTAAAGCTTGGCCTTCAAGGTTTTTGTCCTGTTGGTGCTGTACAGAGGAGAACAGAAGTGACGCTCCACTGTTCAGCTTTTAGCACCAAAGGTGGTGTGTTTTGTGGCATGTACCCGAACGCTTTTAAGAGTAAGTCAGAAGTCTCCCTTCCCCGTAGAAAGAAGGCTTAAAATGAGTAATAGTAACTTTGAGCATCACACTCTTAGAATCCTCTCAACACCCAAGTACTTATTCTAAAAAGCAACGTTGCTTTTTAAGTGCTGGCTGGGATGGGAAGAGGTTATGATTTATAGCTAGTTTGATGAAAGTTCCCAGGAATTTTACCCCAGGAACTTTGACACAGATGAAAGAGCTCCTGCCTTTTTTCTTTTGCTATTGGAGGCCAGTCTATGCTGTTTCTCTACGACAGCAAAATCTATTTTGTCAATGTGAGCAGTCATCTGTATCCTTTCTTCTGTCCTTCCAGAGTAGGCTGAATTACTCATCTGAAGCTGTCTTCCCAGATAGTTCTGTTACATAAACATAAATCTGAGAGATTACCTGAAATCATCAGTACTTGATTTTGACTTTTTGCTTTGAAACGTCTGACCTCAAAACTTCCTTAAATTGGTAGCGTAATCCTTTGACCCTCTCCCTATCAATATAAAATTGTGTCATGGTTTTAGGATTCTTGTTGGTCAGATTTTTTTGGGGGGTGGTTTGTGGTGTATGTGTGTTTTGTTTAATGGGGGTTTATTTGCACCCACCCACCCCCCCTTTTTTTTTTTAGTGAGGATGAAGTTTTTCCACACCATTGGCTGTGGCATGCACTGGCAGCTACTGTACTGGCCTGCCTTTCGATGTTGGCCTAGGTGTGGAAGGCTTCTTAAAAATTAGAGCTGGACAGCCCTTAAATCTGGGTTATGCTTTTGGAGAGTTTGCTGTTAACTATATAGCGGGTCTAGCAACACTAGCCACCTGTGTGAGATTTCCATTGTAGGAAGCAGTCTAAACATCTCCCTGATTCAAAGGAAATGTTTCATTAAAGCCAGTCATTACTATTTTTTTTTTTTTTTAACTCCTTATCTGGAGTATCATACTGAAACTCTTACTTGGCTTTCCAATGAAAGCTGCTTCAGTGTGTTGGAGTTCTTGATGCATTTGCTTAGGGAGTATTTCTCAGTTGGTAGTTCAGTAATGCATAGGCATGTTTTTAACACATACTGCAAAACTTATGCTGCTTTTGCTTCTTAAATATTTTTTTCTAAATTCAGCCCACACATAATGCTTGACTGCCTGTCATCTAAATGCACTTTGTGGTTGCTGGTTTCTTAAAGCACAATCTGTTTCAATGCAGAGAGGCTGTGATATAGACTGTTTTTTGGTAGAGGTTATTTTCCTAGTGAAGGACAATCATCATTACACTAGAGCTTCAGAATGTTTCGTTGGTTTTTTTTAAATCTGTTTTTTAGATCAGCAGGTCAGAAAGTACAAGACTGTTACTTCTATCAAATTTTTATGGACAAAAATGAGAAAGTTGGAGTCCCAACAATTCAGCAGTTACTGGAGTGGTCATTCATCAACAGCAACTTGAAGTTCGCAGAGGTTGGTGACAGCTGTTGCTTTGTTAGAAGTAGTGATACCTAGGTATTTGCCCATTCAGCAATGGGACAAAAGTACGATTTGGTGTGAAAACAAAATGTGGAGATGTTGGAAATGGGAGTACTAGGTCAGTGGTACAGGTTGCCTACGTTACAAAAATACTTCTAAGGTTGACTTAATGACATGTATCCTTTGGCTGAACAAGCCAAAGTAATTTAAGTAAAAACATTACTAAAAGAAAACTTACTTATTGCCAGTAAACTATCTTAAGGACTAATATTTTGAGATATCTTTGTTTGTAAAAGGCTTTATAAAGGAAACATATGCTTTTATTTCTTCCCTCCCTCAGGATGGGGGAGAGTTGTCCAGTATATTTAATATCATACTTGAGCATGACTGGGACTTAGAACATTTGTCAGTGATTTAGATGCCACTTCCCTGTTTGTTTTTTCTTGGTTTTTTTAGCTGTAGTTTCTCTCAAAGGCTTGATTTTGTTTTGCTTACTGTCTTAATTTTGAAGTCAGTGGGTTGCAAGTTTAAATAACATGAATACATTTATAGCATTAGAAGTATGTCTCTAAATTTATATAATTATCTATCTCAAGCTCATTACATTCTATTCTGGATTTTACCTAGGCACCTTCTTGCCTGATTATCCAGATGCCTCGGTTTGGAAAAGACTTCAAAATGTTCAACAAAATTTTTCCATCCTTGGAATTAAATATAACAGACTTACTTGAAGATAGTAAGTATATAACATTGTGTTGTGTAATGAAAGAGAGTTGTTGAGAGTGACTAACACAGTGAAAGTAAGTAATCACGGTAGTTTTGGTGGCTTTTTGTTGTGTTTTATTTCACAAGGTAGTGTGAGATGCTTAGGCTAAGGAGAAAGGGAAGTTTAGTGGCTAGAATGCCCCCCCCCCCCCATGTCAATTAAAAGCTATAATTCAGAAGAATGAATAGAATGTGACTTCATTATATTTATTCAATCTTGAGTATTGTACAGCTAAACTTATTTCAAGATGGTGTTAAAATTGAGTTATTAGCAGCAAAACATGATTATGGCAGGTAGGAAATCATAAAAGCTAAGTGTAGCCCTGACGTTGGTTAACAGGTATTTACGATGTTGACTATGTTTCATTAATCTTCATCAGTTTGTGCTGCTGCTTTCTAATCTTTTTGTCACTAGTTTATCAGACTAGAAGGGGAGAACCTGAGATGAGTATGCAAACCTGCGGCATGTAGTGATGGTGCATTTTTTTCAGCTATGAATACATAACTTTTTTTGTGGACTGATTTTTTCATTGCCTTACCTATGGGAAAGACACAGTTTTAAATTTGTGCTAAGAATTAATAAAACTGCTAAAATCTATTAGAATAATCATCTCTGAAACTGTCATGGCCTTTGCATTCATTGCATGGTGATCAGCTTATGCTATTTCTTTTTTTTTCCTGGTGTTGACAGACACAGGGGCTGAGCTAGCTATATGATGAGAGTGGAACTAACTTGATTTAAAAGCCTGTTTTACTTGTTCATGCAATTGATATAATTTAATTTTTATCATCCTCTGTTTTGCAACTTACCAGTCTAAATGTTTTTCTGTTATTCCACAATATGTCAAAGGGAAGAAGTTAAACACAGTGGTACGTTTCTGATTTGATTGGCAATCTGGTTTTAGCTTTTTTTAATGTAGTGTTTTTCTCCATTTTAAGTAGCAATCCTCCCTCCTTTCCATATACCTCATCTCAAAAAACAAAAAAAAGCCTCCCCAAGTTGAAGACTAATACCTTCTTTAAAAATGCAGCTCCCAGGCAGTGCCGTATATGCGGAGGGCTTGCTATGTATGAGTGCAGAGAATGTTACGAAGATACTGATATTTCTGCTGGGAAAATCAAACAGTTCTGTAAAACATGCAATACACAAGTAAGTTGTTGTCTTTGTTATTGTACATGGGTTTAACCCAAATGGTATGCACTGTCATAATTTGAAAAAAGGGCATAAACATGTAGGGAGACTTTCTTACCAGCAGTGGTGTAACTGCACCCAAGTACAGCGTAGGCTTCGGTGACAAATCAGGAACTCTGCTTGACCCTGCAATCTATCCATCAATAGTTTCTTACTAAAAGCACAGCAACTGCCAAATCCAGGACTGAATACAGTGTAAAAGTAGTAATCGTAGGCAGCTTGGAATCTGTTTCCTGTCACCTGCTTGAAATCCTGATTTTACATACCTTGTTTGAATTGATAAATTCATGAGACAGAGCCACTTAATTTTGAGAGCCGTTTGGCAACGTGCGTGAAGCTGTCATAGTCATGGCTTGTTTTCAAGGCTGAGCGTTGAAATTGTTGCATTAAATCCGACCTCCCTTCTAACCTGAGATTTTGAATTTTCTGAGCAATATTGAACTACACCGGTGGGGAAAAATAGAAGAACCGGTTAGCCTGCTACCATTATTGCAGTTCCTTCTCTAATGCCATTAATCTTCAGTTCAGCAGTAATGTTCTTTTTAGCTTTGTCTGCCACTGAAACAAATAATCTTATAGTGTGTTTTTTCTCTTCTGAAATATCGCTTCAATTGTAGGTTCATCTTCATCCCAAGAGACAGAGTCATAAATTCAATCCATTGTCACTACCTAAAGATCTGCCAGACTGGGACTGGCGACATGGCTGCATCCCATACCAGAAGATGGAGTTGTTTGCTGTTCTCTGCATAGAAACAAGCCACTATGTAGCTTTTGTTAAATATGGGAGGGATGACTCGGCCTGGCTTTTCTTTGACAGCATGGCAGATCGGGATGGTAGATCTTTTACTTATTCTTATGTATTTACGTGTATTACTATTTAAAATTTCATTGCCTATTTCTTAATGCTTTGGGGATGTTAATATCATTTAACTTGGTGGATGTACTTGATGCTGGGACACTAATCTTGTCCCAGCCTGATCTCAGTTCATTGATTTCATAGCAGTCGCTGATCTCATAAGCAGAATTTCACCTCAGCTGGATACCTTAGTAAGTAAATGGTACAGAAGTAACTACAGAAGTTTTCCTAGTGGGACTTCTTATACATTTTTCTATACTTTGCAGGTTTGGCAGAGAGAATTAATTTTAAATAATCAACTGCAGGAGTGTGTTCTTTCAGTCCATATTTAAGTGGATGTACACAATTATCAGACTATGCAAATATTTTGATTGCTTTTGCTTAAATGATTTAGTGTAGGCATCTTTAGAGTAAGAGAAATAGCAACATATTACGAAATCTATGCCATTGCTTTGGATCTCTTTAGTTATCAGTGGAAAACTGTTACCCTGTAATAATACACATGTCAGTAAAACAAGTGTTCTCTTAGATACTGCAGCATTAAATAGTGTTTAAATAAGGACTGTTCAGTTCTGGTGCCTGAGAAAACCAGTAACAGATGAAGTGTCAGACTTAAAGTAACAATTCTTTGTATGAAGAATTCTTGAACCCCTCTGTTACAGGGGCTTTGGTGGGGGAGAAGAGTCTTGCCTCCTGTTGAAAATGAAACTGCTACAGGATTAAAATCTGTGTCTTAGAAAAGAAAGCTTGATTGCCTTCTGGTTCTAGTGTGCTTGCAATGTGTATGACTTAGGTCTGTAAAGAACTACTTTGTTATGTAGTATGAACGTAGATCACATGAGATGCTCACTGATGTACCTCTTGCTGATCTTAGAGGTTTTTTATATCACAAATGCTTTTCTTCAGCTAGTGCTATAAGCTAAAAATGTCTGCTGGGGAAGTGTCATGGATGTTCACACTTGTGTTGTTTGAAACACATGTGTTTCACATGGAAAATGGCCAGGAGCAAACTCTGCCTTAGTCTTGCACGTCAGGTACAGACACTGATGGATTATTAATTCAGCTGCAGTTAGCAGTTGTCATGTTCCTACCAAATTCATTCAGGTCATTCTCCCCAAGTCATATAGAATTTGTGGAAACAAAAATCCAAAGTTCTCATTCTGGTGGGGGTTTTGTGGGGCATGGTGAGTGTGTGTTAGTAAACACTGTAAGATATTCTGACACCAATTGTGATTCTTTTCATATAAGTTTACCCTGCAGTAGTCAAAACCAGTGAGGTTTTTTTCGGAAGGCATTTTTCAAGAACCGCTGATGCTGTCATAGTTAAAGTACATGTATAAATGTAGATGCTATCCTAATCTGTTTCTCTCTCTTCCCTTATGGTTAAAAGGAGGTCAGAACGGCTTTAACATTCCACAAGTTACCCCATGTCCAGAAGTTGGTGAATATCTAAAGATGTCTCTCGAAGAATTACACTCACTGGATTCCAGAAAAATTCAAGGTTGTGCACGAAGACTACTCTGTGATGCTTACATGTGCATGTATCAAAGTCCAACGATGAGTTTATACAAGTGAACGATGTCCTCTGGAAAACTGAAGAAACAGCATAGAGTTATCGACTGTTGTATTTGCTGCGTTTTTTGGTTAGTTTCAATGCAACCGTTGCTGGCAATGGAAAAAGTTGACTATGAGAGCAAAAGGATTACTGTTCCAAAAACTACATGTGGAGTTCTGTAACTGAAGTATTTAAGCATTTTGCACTCTAGGAAGTGTGCTTGTGTGTGTTTGTTTTATAAACAAAGTCTAAGCGATGTTACTAAAACTTAAAGCTTTAAGTGCATTGATTATACACAGGCTTTTTTGAAATGTTGAAGGTGGAATTACATCAGGAGAAACCTCCTTAGCCCATGGAGATAAGGATACACAAGTGTTCCTGCTCAGTGCATTCATGTGGACCAAGGATAATTCTCTTGTGTTTCTCTGCCCTCCACCCCCACCACTTCTCCCCCACTCTTGATATTAGCAACAGAGGTACTCTCTATTCAAGAGAGAGTAACTTCAGTTTCAGTAAGATAAATTTTAGACTGTTCATTGCCTATTGATTCTGTTCTGTCTACTACATTCTTTTCCATTCACACATTTACATCTTCAAAAATTAACGTTCATTTCAAGATCTGAATTCCTGTCTTGTGAATTATCAAGCACAGAGATTTGCTATCTGTTAACTTGCAATTTTTGGAGAGGAAAAAGAGGAGGAGAAGAGACTATTAAGGGGAAGTATAATTGCTGAAATATAAAATTAGCAATGAATGTTAACAGATGTCTTTTTCTCAGTGTCTATTTTTAAAGAAACAAAGCAGTCTGGAACAGAACAGCAACTATATACAAATGGTTCGAGGACAAAACAATAAAATAGCGGATTGCCTCAGGGAATGTTACTGAAGTGGATTCTGGTTCTTGGTAAACAAAACTGACTTTTCTACAGTACATTAAGCTACTACCTGGGCATATGTTATGCATCTGACTTTTTTTTATTTATTTCAGGATTACTAATCAATATTAAAAATCTCTGCCTGGAACGATGAAACTATAAATAAGAGTAGCTCAGAGTTTTACTGTATACCAAGTACCTAATGAAAACTAACTTGAAAAGCTGCAAAACCTGTGTTGATGTAAAATATTATACTTGGAAGCCTGTTGGTTCCTGTTTGCAATGAAATACTGTTGTTCTAGTTGCTTTTTAGCTATTTCTGTCTACACTGACTAGCAAACATGCAACTATATATATACAGTAAAATCTGTTTGTACAAATTGCATATATATGAGCTGTACATTTTCAACTCTAAGATGTTTTATAGGGGAAACTTCCCTTTTGGGATCAAGTTATAGAAGGAGTAGTCACAAAATATAACAGAGGAAAAGCCACTTTGAAAAAGTCACCGTTCTAAAGACAATGCAGCCTGATCCCCTATTGTAGAAAATGTAGTTAGTTCTTGGAAAACCTAAAATCTTTCTGTGGGACACACTCGACCACAGAACAGTACTAGAGAGCTTGAAGGACTGATCTGTCTAGTGGCTAAAGCAAGGGCTGCGGCGGGAGTTGACTGTTCCGTTAGCCACTGCATGAAGCGTGCGCTAGCTTCTCGCTCTCAAGAGCAAGGAAGTTACTAGAAGTGACACTGTTGCTTCTGCCTCTGTTAGTCTCCTGCCTTCCATGTTCCCTTGCCTTATTTATCTAGTCTGTGCGCCTTGGCAAAACTCTTGAAATGCTCTTGGAAAAAAACCCCTTTGTTTCTTTGGTGTCAGTACCACTCTGAGCTCTTGAACACTTTCTCTCCTGAAAAATTTCAGCAAGGCCTGAGGTGATGAATTCTATAACCCATCTCTCACCAGGTTGGTTCTTGTCCATTGGCTCTTCCATGGCTACATACTGTCCTGCTCTGAGACAACAGCTGCTTAGATACGTCAACAAAGATGCCACAGAAGCTTCTCATAGGCAATGTAAGGTGAAAAGACCAGTTATAGGTCTTGGATAGGCAGCTTGTATTTATTAAAATGAGAAAACACTTACATGATCTGAGGAGAAGGTACGGTAACCTACCCTTGGCTGCATATTGAAGAGGAAGTCTGGTTGCGGCCTCCAGGTACCTCAAGTGATATTTTTAGAGAGCAGTTTGCAAAGCAGAGGCAAGAGGGGGCATGCCAAAAAAAAAAAACAAACAAAAAAACCCCCGCAATAATACTGCAATGGACTCTTACCTTGTTCTCTACCAAGTCCGACACCTTCATTCGCCAAGCCGAGTCTGATCCCTCCATTCGCCTAGCCCCACCGTCACTGGCAACCGGGAAGTCGTTGCAGGCGGGCCCCCTTCTGAACAAGGAGCAAACAAAAGGCTTTACAAAATGAACAAGCACAAACCTGTGTACCAATGAGACCGATCTGAATGTCTGGATTCTTTTTTTTCTCTATCCTAGATTTACTTTCTGGTTTTCCCGGTGCATTAACTTTCATATGTCTTCCACTTGTCATTTCTGCCCCCCCCCCCCCCCCCCATATATTACATACTACCTAAAGGTAGAGTTACCTTACCTCTTCCTGCCGGAACTCTTGAGAACAGCCTTGGAACCGCTACAAGCCAGAGGGGAGACTTGGACTTGGCAACTGTATCAAAGTTTTCTAGGTGAATAATCCTGTAGCAAAATGTTCACTCTTTTTTTACAACTGCAAATATCCAAGAACCCCATTTTTTCAGGATGCATATTCTGTTAGCAGAAGCGAATTAAAATAGATGGATGTAAATTAACTGCTTGGCTTCTTGCCTCCAGTCTTCTGGCCTTCGACTGGAAATGGGAAACAAGTTGTGGGAATGCTTACTGTGCTGCACGTAGCGAATGTACAGAAAAGAGAAAAAAAAAAAAAAGGGAATTTCAATGCATTATTGTGCACGCTTCTTGGTGACAAATACTGTGTTTTGAAATGCCGGCAGTACCTTACAGCCTGCGTTTTGTACTACTTTATATTATTACAAAACAGTAAGTAGTTTTGCAAACAGTATATGAATACTTGATTTGTTGCTTATCAGTTAAGACAGCAGAGATGTCTTCTATGCTTTATGGTGTACTGCATTGGATTGGAGATGATCCGGCAATGTAAATGAAATGTTATGGAAACTAACCCACATTTTTATTTCCTTTCTCAGAAAGGCGTATACAGACAGAAAAGCGATTTCACTGTGAAAGGAAACTTGTAAAATAACTTATATACAAGGGTAAGAAACTGTTTTTAGCCTTTGGCATCTGTTTTGGGGAATTGAATAAGCTATTTTGAAGAAACAGCCTGTGTTTTAAAGGATCTAGTGCTGTTAAATAATGTCCAAAGATTCCAGTGACTAAGCACCCAATTTTTATGTGTTTAATGCATTTGAGAACCTCCGCATCAGATCCTTTTTTTTTTTTTTTATATGGTGAATATGCCCATAAATTAATAGCACTTAGATCATTGCTTTATGGTTTGGCTCATAAGTATTGCTAACAATGGCCTTAACCTGTAAGTAGGAACACGCATAGAAAATACAGTTCTTGACAGCCTGTAAAAATGTAAAGTTTCATAATACATAAAGTTTCATAATCGGGGAGCAAAACTGCACCCCTACTAATTTTCAGAAATAGAGGTTCAAATCAATAGAAAACAAATCACTGTGTCCCTAAATGCTTATTTTTAACATAGAGGGTAAAGAGAAAAGCTATTAAAGGTGATGCCTTACACATTACTAAAACAAACCCAAACAAATCGCCCCCAAACTCACAGAAAGCTATGTCAGAATGCTTGTGTTCTGGTGTGGGAGGTAATTGGAGGGGAAAAAAAAACCAACCCACAAAAGTATGTTAAGTAAAAGTCTTTCTAATATCTGTGATACTGATTCTGTGCTTTTGGAAACGTAGTACTGTGTTGTACTAAACAGCCTGTCAGATTTCCATTTTAGTCAAGTACTATGTGTAACAGGAATTAGTCATAATCATAAATGGCTCATTTCAATGCACTTACTTTTCTCGTGCACTTTATACTCCACTGCATAGATTAACTCGGTCACCGCAGTCCCTAGCGATAGCCTGTTTAATACAATACTGAGGCACAACATGCTGCAAACTGGAATTTTATGGTTTCAGAACTGAGTTGGTGTAAAAAGCAGCTTGAAAGCTTTGTGTATTTTTACCACTGTAATGAGGCATGTTTTTCTCTGTTGTTGATGTTTTGCTAAATAAACATCCCATGTTTTCTGCACAGATAGTCTCTTAAACTTACAAAGGCTGTCTCCAAGAATGCATTAGAGACAAACCATTGTATCAGGTTGCCCTCAACTAGCCTTAACTTTATTTTTCCCCCAATGGTAGAGCGGAATTAGCTGCTGCTGGAGAGGAATGTACCATGTGCTCTTTCTGTATCGATTAAAAATATTATTCTTATGGCTCTATTTATTTCTTTGGGGGCTTGGAGTTTTGGGAACGTCACAAACAATGACAAACACAGTGTTGAACTAGCTTTTCTGTACTTAATGAAGGATTTCCTTCTACATACTTCTTATAGTCTCTCAGTTTCAACATTTCTAGGAAACTTAGGAATTGATGCGCTGTATCAAATCAGGTCCAAGTATACCGCTTATGTCTTAACCAGTTAGTACCTGCTACTATAGTGGAAAACGAACGAAAAGCTGCTGTAGCTAGCTAGTTTGCCTGTGAGGAAAAAATACATTTATTTTTAAATACTTAGTACATTATCTTACTGACCCTTGATGATCAGCTCCTCCCGGGATCATGCTGTAGCTTCAGTCCTGCTCCACAGCTGCCATTCAGAAGACCTGCACACAAAGTTTACGTGCATTTTCTATCTAGAAAAATAGGTCTATCCCGTATTTCTGCATTTATTTATTTTTTTTATTTCCTGATAGCAATAATAATAATGAAGAACGAGTCCTACCTGGGACTGTAAACAGAACGCTGTCAATTTAAGTATTTTAAAAATCTTCATCTTATTGCCAATACTTAAACGCTTGTAAAAATACTTGCAAAAAAACATTTTTCAGAAATGCATTACCTGCTTCTGCAGTGTGAAGTGCTGGTTTGTTCGAAACTGTATTTTCCGTTTGCAATAAGATGTTTAACAGGTGAAGCTGAGCCGCCCCCCTGGGAATGTCTGGGGAACGCTCACCTCAGAGGCTCGGTGGCCGTGGGGAGCGGTGCCGCCCGGAGCCCCGCTGTGCCGCCAGGGATCGGCCACCAGAGGGCAGTGCTCGAGCCCGCGGCCCGGAACAATGGAGACGGATATCCATCCGCGCCGGTGCAGCTGTTGTAATCCCGGCTCCGTGGTCCTGCTCTGAAACCGACTTTGGGGCTAACGTCATTAGGTACAGGTAAAACTTTCACAGGTTTATAAACTTCAAACACACCAAATCTCAGGTCTTTAGCTCAGGATTGGCAGCGTGCGTAACGCCCCGAGGGCCGAGCCCGCAGGCGGTTCAAGCGCAGGGAGCGGAGTGAGCGTCCCCACTGCCCGCCCGGGGGACCCGGGGGCTGCGCTGGCATCTCCCCGTGCCGCCTGGGCCAGGGCAAGGTGGCACCAAACCGCCTGTGGGCTTGGGCCAGCAGCGCACCACAAGGTGCTGGGAGGGGAAACTGGCAGCCAAACTTGGAGCCAAATGAAACCCCTGTTTGAGTGGCCGTAGAGGCTGCTGCTCGGAGATGTGAAGTACTTGGGGGATCTTGGGGCATCTGTAGAGCTTAGTGGAAACTAACGAAAACTGTAACCAACTGGAATGCAACAGTAATATTTCAAACCAAAAGCTTTCCCACAGAACCAACCATCACAGAGAAAAGGCCCGTCTGAGTCACCGACTTCACCCACTTCACAAGGAGCGGGTGCAGCCATGCTGCGGGCCCGGCGGGGCTGCCGCCGCCGTTAGCCCTGCCTTCTGTCTTTAGGCTCTTCCTCCGAGACGTGCTCCTGGCCCGCTCAGGAACGGTTCCCCCGGGAGCAGGGGTAGGTATGGAGCCGTTCTGGGGCCAGAGGGATGCCAGGGCGCCAGGGGACACGTGCTCAGCTGCAGCAGCACCGACGCCTGGGTTAGCGAGCACCTCATGGTTCCTGCCATCGGTTTGCTCTTCAGGCTGATGTTACGGCAGTGCGCTCAGGGCCCCACAGCCCTGCAGAGCTGCAGGTGGCCATGCAGCCCCCTGCCCGGCCCCCGCTCCCCTCACCTCTGCCGGGGAGCGCTGCAATGCCGGGGTGGGGGGCCCATGGCTGCGGTGCCATGCACTGGGGAGGTACTGCCTGGGGTATGGCGCTGCCACGTGAAGCAAGCAACGATAGAGACAGGAGGGAAAAAACAAAAGAGAAAAGGGTGATTATTGAGTCACAGCACAACCCAGCTGCTGCGTTACCTGCGTCCCGATGGGTGAGGGTGCAGGCCGGCACCCCCCCAGCCCACAGCCAGCCTCCTGGGCGGTGACAAATACATTTGATGCATTTTATAACTGTTTCAGTAGTGCACTAAAAACATTTACAGAAAGGAAAGTAGAAAAAATCCCAACAAAACCCAGCTCACAAAAAAACCCCATCCCATGTCATAGCCCTAATGGTCAAGTTTTTGCGTATACAGAAATTTGATAGTGGATATTGTTATTTATTAATCAATTTTATAATTTAAATCTATTGATTAATTTAAATGAAGAAAAAGCTGGAGCTTTTCTAGGTCTTACTATTCTTTATACGCATTGATAACTGAAATAATGCTGTGTGCATGTTTCCTGCCTCTGTATATGCACGGCACCATTTGTGTGTTAATGCCGATGCCCTCTGATCCGACAACTGTTAAGCCACGGATCTCCCCCTCCCCGCCCCCAGGCTGATGCTGCAGCAGTGGGTGAGCTACAGCCTTACTGATGCTGGGGTGGGATGGGGAGCTGGTGGGGCTGGACCTCCTGCCCACGCCCCACTTCTGGGCTCTGCTCACAGGGGTGGTGGCACGCAGTGTCGCACCCCGAGCCCAGAACATGCTAGTGTTTCATTATGCCCCCCCCAAAGCTGGGCACCACCTGCCTGCCTCTCTGGAGGCAGCCTGCAGCTCCAATGGAGCCATCTTATGCTGTCACATGGTAGCTACACATTTTTGGGAGGTCGGTAGCAAATAAGGTGGTTTGGTTCTTTTCCACTCCTCCCAGTGCCTACTTAAGCCCTGGTTTAGGTAACTAAGTCCCTGGGGGCATTGGGGGTGGTAGGGGTGGAGTACAGCCGTACTTCTTTGGGGTTTTGCCAGTCTGTGCGGCGCACACCGGGTGTTCCCACTCTGGGAAATGTCCCTGTCCCCACTGCACCAGGCAGCACCCCTGGACGGGGCTCTGCCTGCAAGGTGGTGACAGCCTGCAGGCAGCTACAGAAACATGGCTCTGGCAGGCTGACACCCACCCTAACAGAAAGGCAAACCCAGCTCAACCAAACGCTTTGCAAACTTCCTACCTTCAGGCTTCTAAATTTTGAGGCATCTTCTCTTCCCATCCTATTTATCCTTCATTTTCAGCTGATTCCCTGTTCCCTGAAGAGACATCTGGGAATGCAAGGGTAATTGCATATAAGTTGCATTGTAATTTCTTTTTAAACAGTCTATAAATTGGCTGGATTCTCCTTCACTTTCTAATGAGACCAGTCTGTATATGCTAGCGCTCGTGTGTCAAGATGCTATTCACTAGGTAGCATCTCGCATTCCACACTGCATGTTGTTTGGTTTTTTTCTTAACCATGCAAATTTCCCACCTATCAAAGCAATTTGCAAAGGTAATTTTGTTTCTACTCATCTATTACAATAAATCAATGAATAAATAAATTATAATGCAGCAATTAAATGTATAATGAGATGGGCAGCAACTATTAATAAATGCAGAGCTAGTTGCCCAAAGGTGAACAGACATCCCTTCTCTTCTTACAAGTCAGGTAATGATCTTTCTATGGTCGAGAAACAAGCAGCTGCTAAACATGTAAATGAAACCAAGGGATATATGAGTTCACACTTACAATACTGTTCTTCAGCCTCAGTATTATTGTCACATTATCGGTTCTTCTGTGACTTTTCCTCTGAATATTTAAAGATGGGGAGGGGTTATGCAATTATTTTTAAACATCCTTCTGCCAGATGACTGTCTGAATGAACCCAACTGTGTTGCTGAGGCGTTGGCTCCCTTCAGTAACCTAACTGGTACAGCATGGCTGAGTTTTATCCGAGCAGAGCAGTTATAAAGCCAGTTTTGATCTACAGCATAACCCAAAAGAAAATGCTGAAATTCCATGAGGAACTGAAGTCCCTTTCTGAAAAACAGGAAAAAAAGAAAAAACAGAATTCAGCATTATTAAATATCAAACCTGAACCAAACAATACAAGCAGGTATATCTTCTAACGTTGAATATGGCTGTAAATTATAACATCACTACTGCTCTCAGTAGTTTGATATTGGCATAAGGAAAAAGCAGAATGATCTTAAAACCTTTTTGCCCCAGAGTTGTTCCTGCTATAGTAGGCATGCTCCTGGTTCATGTTTCTTCAGTTTCCATCTATCTTCAATATTGTTTTCCTATTCAAAATTAAGTGCCAGAGAGTTACCATTTCATAGGAACATTCTTATTTCTTTCTTCAATAGCCACAACAGTGAATGCCTTGTAATTTTACTCCCACTTTTTTCTGAAAGTGCGTGTGCACTCTCTTTCTCCATCTCACCTCTCCATGTTTGCATTTACCCACACGTATGCTCCACCACCTGAGATCACATTATTCAGAAAATTTGTTTTTAAAGGAATGATTGATGCATTTGCTGGTTTTGCCCCAGTCTGAGCTGACTGGCAAAAATGATCCATTAACACGGGGCTGAGAAGATACAGCATTGCCCAGAACATCAAGTTGTTTATCTAAAATTTTCTTATACTTAGAAGAATAAGGGTTTTCTCCCTCCCCTGCATAGAGTTTGAGAATTTCAAGGGCAGCTCATTAGTTAGCAAACTTCAATGAAGCTACAGTGGTTGATTTATTGTAATAGATGGCAGGAAACAGAATTATCTTAGCAAATTAGTTTGGCTGATAGGAAAGCTGGCCACCTGATAAGACAGTGCTGACGTCTGACCTGACCTGCACATGCTTCTGATGGAGTTACGCTGATTCACAGCTGAGGATGAGTTGCTACATTTTTAACAAAGTGCTCAGGAAGAACAAACAAGCCAGCCACGAGCGTGGCCAGGAACTGCATGCAGTATGCTACCTGGAAGCACTGTCCTTGAGACTGTCAGGCACCCTGCAGCTTCTGGCAAATGTGAGAAATATTAGCTGAGCTGTTCATAGTTTTTATACAGCTCAAACACTCAGCAGGAGGCTGTTTCACAGAGGAAGCTGGACGTGTTTTTTTTCAACTCGCATATTGCAGTCACAGAAGTTCAGCTGTATTTATCTACCAACCCTAATGCAGCAGTTTCTTCGGCCTTCCATGCTACACCTGGGTCTCTAAAACCCAGCAGCAGCTGGCACGAGGGGGACGTACGGCAGTCAGTTACCTATAGGGCTTCTGCTCAGATACACAGGCTTATAAGGATCTTTCATGCAGATAAAACCAAAAGCATCCAACTCTCCCCCAACACTTTACTAACTGACTACTCCCACTTTTCCTGTTTAGACAGGAAAAAAAAGAAATCCCAAAGCTTTTAAGAAGTTCACAGTATACGTTATTTAGCACTGAATGCACCTGTCTCCCCAGTAGTGTGCAGAAGCTGTTTAAAATCAGACAGAAAGAAGGCCCCAAAACCCCCAAAACATGTAGATATAACAAGCTCTTATTTGAGAAGAATTCAGTTTGGGAATTGCCATTAACTGCCCATGTGGTTGTGGACAGGGAAAAGTGGTCATAAAACGAAGTAAGAGCTTGCCTGCCATACTTCATCTTGCCCTTGCTCCCTGGAGCACAACGGCCAGGGTGGGGACCATAGGACAAAAGTCTTCAGGTGACACCGTCAGTGGATTGCTATACAAGGTGTTCAGAAGACATTAAATGCATTTCTAGGCAGGCATTAGATGTGCCTCCAGCTTCACGTTGGGCTGCTGAGGATGTCATGAAGAGTTTTTCGGCACAAGCACAAGCTTTGCCAGCAGGCCCCAAAGGATCCCCCCCAGACAACTGACAGTTTTCATCTCTTTCATCCTTTGGAAGCAATTACCTCCCATGCCCTGGGACACCCACAGCTCGGTCAGGGATGCTGATTGACCTCACAGACAAAAATTTGGAGTTTAGTGCGGCAATTGATTTCATGCACTAAGTCCAGTCCCCCATGAGCTCAAAACGGCAGAGTTGTGGAAGACCTCATCCTAGAAGCAGGCTGAGAAACATACACAGAAGTCCTGATCCCAACAGATACCGGTATCAGCAGGTGGTCAAAGCCTTGCCACTTGTGGGACACCTGGATTAACATATTTATAAAGAGGGTGTAGAAATGAGTGAACGACAGGAGTTCACACTGTGGTTAGCAGCGTTCATCCTGTCTTTGCAGAGGCCGGGAAGCCTGCTAGACCTTCTACAGCCAGAACCAAGAGCCACCTCTTTTAGTTCTTACAACAAGTGTGGGGAAATTAAATGATAAACAGAGAGAAATACAAGATAAACATTGGGGTGGGGGGTGGGAATAAACCCTTTCTGCAAGGTAAGAACTCAGTGATAAATAGATCTGTGCATATTTCCCAGCCTCATTCCTCACTTGCCAAGTCTGATGCTATTTTCATTAGGCCATGTTACCATACATGTCATTTTATACAAAGGTGCAGTATATCACAACTGGAGGTTGAGGTGCTTGTAGTGAACACAAATGAGCTTGTAATGGTCCATCTGCTTTGATTTTATTTAGTGATCCCTCAAGGGCTGGGAGCTAGAGTGAGAATAACAATGCTTCAACCCATCTGCTATTGTAGTACCAGCTCCAGTTGAATTATCACATGTTCTGAGTGGCTGGCATATGCTGTGACATAAAGCTACAAGAAAGTGTTGCTCTCCAGCTGTTGTGTTGACAAATACTTTTCAGCCAGTCATTAAGTTCAGCTCAATAACCAGGGGGAAACTGCAGCTAAAAGTTGATTATTATTTCATTTTATTTTAAGCATTAGAAATCACTAGTACAATATATTTTATTTAAAAATGTGTCACTAAGGGCACACATTATATATGAGCTCTAACAATAAAAATTTCTCTGTGATGCCCATAAATTTCTGTGTTATAGGATTGGATGGGCATCTCTGTAACTGACAGTGTAAATCTTGGTAATGAAACTATGGCTAACCTTGTTTAAGCAGCAGCACATCTGAAACCGCGTTATGTATAAACTTGCTGGCTTAGTGGTGCTATGAGCCGTGAGCGTGCCTGACCGCAGAAGGAACGACTCAGAAAGGGACGGTGATCTGCGGCCACATGCAACGATGGATAACTTGGTCGTCTTTCAACTGAGAAGAAAAGTGAGCAGAGACCCCTGTAGAGACATTTACCCAGCGGATGCGACAGGTTTGGGTGGCTCATCTGGCCTTGCCCCTCATCTGGGCTGCAAGGTGCGATTGCTAAAAGCGGCCGCTAATTTTGCCTTTGTTCACTCTTCCACTGTTGGTGGCCTGCTGAAGAGCTCAGGACACTCTGGAAACACCCTGATTTGTGCCCACAAGGCACACTTGTTTTGGAGCAAGCCTTGGAAGAGTATTGCTGGATTTCTGCTGACAACGGTCAGATTTTCCCCTTCTCCTTCCTCTCTCTACCCTGTCCTCTCAGGGCTGCTGTGGGTATGGAATCCATCACTGTGCCTGGGAACAAAATAAAAGGAATTTCCCACAACTTCAAAGGCTGATATACAGCCAGCTGTATGTAGGAAACGTGAGGTCCCCTGCACAATCCAACATTCCCCTCCTTCGGCAGATAACATACCCAGAGAGGGCACATGCCTTTTGGGCACTGTCCGCCGTTCAGCTGACACATGCTCAATGAGAATGGAGCAAATAAAATCTGTTCTTGGTATTCAAAGACACTCTCCAGAATTCTTGTCCCTAATCTGAGGCAGCCCCGCTGTGCGTGGAGAAGGGATTGGTGAGGGGTTAGAACCAGGAGACGCTAAATGATGGTACCAAACCCTCAGTAGTGCTGCTGCTGCCCCAGGGAGGCAGGGCGGGCTCTCCGGAGCGTGGGTCTCGTGTCTTTCTGTTAACCATTGCATTAGGGATTCAGTTCTTAAATACGACTTACGTTTGTATTTTGTCTCAGAAAAACAATAGGCGCTGTTCGTACTGAAGCATTTCAGTTCTGGAGGTTTATATTTCCTATTGTATCCAAAGACCTGTGGGTGCCAGCTGTCACTGGTGCTGCCGTTGTATTATGATCCCCTGGCTAGTGCAGGAATTGTTGATTACGTTGCCTTTTGAATCAGTTGATTACCATGAATAATAGGCCAAAAAGGCTGTCAGCATTTTGACTTTAACTATAACTGTTACAATTAATTATGGGTTTAATTAGCATATATGCCTAGCAGTAGAGAATATAATACTTCATGGGTAACAGATGATCCTGCAGCTGTAACATAAAGTGTGATCCAGGTTGGGATACAGATAGTTATTAATAAATGGCTTCTATTGTTTGAGGTCCTTATTTATACAAATTAGTAGGCACGACATAATCAACCCAAACTGTATAATTTATAATAATTGATTTCATTTTGACTGACCACCAGTCGGCCTACTACATGCCCTCAGAAGAAAAATAGCCCTATTAGGATAAGTTTAATCCTAAACATAGCTAATGAATCCTATTACTTTAAGGTCATATTTGAAGGTTTTGTTAATTGTCAGAACCATTTTAAATTGATTAGAGTTAAATTAAATCAATGTAATGTTTAGAAAAACAATATTTCTAATGGATGAGGCCAAGCTGACCTCGAATAAACATATTTATCAACCGATTTCAGTGAATGAGAAGGCTAGCAGCTGGGCTCATAATTCATGATTGTCTATAATATGGGAAATGTCACTATCTAAGCCATTAATTATGTCAGGTAATAAATCTGTTGCTCACAGTTGAGCATTTGCCAGTTGGGGTGACAATCCCCTCAGCAAGGTTATGATGTTTAGAGACTCTCTCCTCCCCTAAATCCACACTCTACAGTAGCAGAACAACGACATACAACTTTAGGGGAAACGAACGTAGTGTTTGCATAACTGCCAATTACCCGACAGCATGCCAGACTGCGGTAACTTAGTATGGAATCATTTCTTTACCAGGGCATTTCAAATTACAAGGAAAAAGTTTTGCCGAACTATATAACAACACTTCCCAGGCTAGAGAGGTCAGAAGCTATTAATAGTTCCTTACAGACCACTATTAAGTGATTGGTTTGCAGCAAATATATTGAGTGGCGACATGTATAATGATCAGAGAAAGAATTGTTTTGCACAAGCTTGAGAGTGTGAGAAATTCAGAACAGGTTAACATAAGCTAGGCTACATTATATTTCACAGGTAATGACGGGTACAGTTTAATACAACAGGCCACAGGAAAAATGATACACAGAAGTAGGATCAGTTTAAGGTTAATCATGCATTCAGCAGCTTAGGAAAATGTCTGGCATTATTGCAGACAAATGACACAAAACATCTGCTCTCTGTTCAATATTTTGTCAAAAAAAGAGCAAAGGTAAACTAAATTTTCATAAAGAAAGAGTGAGAAAATAGTATAAAAATGGCACAGCAGTAACCAGAGACAGATAAATTCTCATTTGTATAGTAGAATATGTGCAGCATGAGCTGTCTAATGTTGAACAGATCACAAAAGACTGAGTATGAGTAACACAATATTTCTTTCTAAAAAGAATAGCGTAAGTGATGAAAAGTTCACTAAATAAAAAGAATCTGGAGCTGTCCAAAAGGATTTTCTTGGGGTGCTTTACCCATTCTCTAGAACTAGACTTTCCATTTTGCATGTCAATACAAGACAACTCGTTCTGACCAGCATGTGTTTGCAATGGGTGCATCTTCCTCTTACTGGAGGCTATCCTGCGTTCGGAACATCAGCTGGTTCTTGTATTTCGTGTTCAGCCATAAGCTTCAACACTGAATTTGACCATTGGCCCTGAACTGTACTAATAAATGGTCACATCCTGACAATCATAATCAGAAGTTAACATAGCCTATGCAACCTTAGATTTTGCACCCGGCAGGTACAACGCACTAGCCGTTTAGCACTGCACTCGCATGTACATCACTGACAATTTGGAACCAAAGCGTTGGCTTCATAAATCAGATATGTGCCTTCAGTGGCCCACATCAAATGGCTCTTAACATCCACAGGTACGCTGTGAATTGGCTTTTTTTTTTTGCCTGAAGCGTATCAACAGCTTCATAAAAAGTAGTTGTGAAAAGAAGAAGTACTCAAATGCAGCTCATAAGCTTACATACATTATGAACAACATATACCTAAAAAGGCCTTTCAGTCATAGTATAAAAATAGCCTCCTATGAGAAGAAGAAAAGCCGCTTTCTAGGTGCCCAAACAAAGCAGAGCATGTTCACTAAAAGGTCCTGCCAGCAGGTCTTTTTCATCATTCTATGGAATGACACTTATATCTTAGGAAATCAATAAGAAGCATAACTAGACATCATCTGGCAGGATTAGACCCTTCGTATGAAGCACCCAGAACTCCATCCCGTGGGCAGGGTACCTTGATCTCTGTGGGTACTCTGACAGAGACTACGGGCACGCCTCAGTCCCACATTTGCTCTCCCGTGATGGGCAATGTTTCGGTTCACACAGTTCAGCTTCCCTCAGGCTTTGCCGTCCATCCGTTTTGAGGGCTGCCCTGCCTGCCTACACGCTGTGAGAAGCAGCTGCCCAGCCACCGCTTCTGATATGGTTGAGCGCGGCTCATCACAGTGGGTAAAATCCAGCTTTGCCTTATATTTGGGCTAGACTCTTACCTTAAGCTAACATTCGTGTTACTGAGAATAAGACAAGCCATAGAGAAAGAGAAATTTACCCTAACAGACAGAGACTTCATTTACAGTAGGCTGAAGCTGCCACTCGACTTCAAATCTCTGCCAGACACTACTCGCAATTAAGCATTTAAGTAGAGATTGGTTACATTTGTATATAACTTATCAGCAGGTTTGGAAGACTATGAGAATCAAACCAACACTAAACTGGAAAGCTGCTTTAGGATATTAAGAAAATTGGTGTGTGTGTCTGTGTATACGTGAGAAAGTGTAAGAGACTGTGTTCGTATATGTGTATATAATTACTACTTCATTTCTTGGGTAAAAGTGTCGTGCCTCCCCCGCCTCCCCCCTTTCCTTTATGGCAAGGAAAATTGCTCTTCTAACCTGTCTTCAAAATGTAATAACTTTACTTGCAACCAACCACTGTAGACCCTGACTGGACTCTGAATTATTACTGTGAGATGAAACATTTCTTTAACAAAACTGAGTCCTTTAATATCCCCCATCTCTGTTATTAGATGGACGAATGAATTTTACTTTGAACATAACATGTGGCATTGTCTGAAAATTGCCGGTATGAACTGAAGTTGGCAGGTATTTTCTTGCTCTCCTCGTCAGTGATTGCCATTTATTATATGTTGCACCTTTATCTGTCAAATACTGCAGAGCGCTATATTGATTTGTGTCTGCCGCAAAGCAAAGGTCACTTTGATCAACATACTACAAAACCAGAAAAAGTAGGGTTCTGACATTTCATTACCTGGGAAAAAAAGGACTAAAATAAATAAGAATATGTTTGAGAACAGAGCACTTCAATATCACAGTGTGCAGTAACTGTAATTAACAAAAGAACTGCTCTATTGAGGTTAAAGAGAAAAAAGAGAAGGCAGGTTTTCTTGCAGGGACTATTCTTTACATGACTGATTCTGTAACATTACAGCTGTGATCTTAGTGAAGGGTTACATTCATTACAAATCAAATACATCGGCTTCTCACATTCAGACTTTTAATGAGCAATAAAACTCAGGAACTCTTTAGGAATTGGGGAAGATTTTATAAAACTTTTAATTTTGTCTAAGAAACCCTAATGGGATTGGGGACTTTCTGTGCTATACACAGATGGAGAGATGGTCCCTGCCGCAGGAATGTACAGTCTGAAGAGATGAAACAAAGCATGGGAGAAAGAGCTGAACCCACTGCTACATGTGGCTTGCCCAAGGTCCACAAGGAGTGAAAGGCAGAGCCAAAAATTCAGCCCAGATCTCCATTTTCTAATTCTAGTTCCCAAGAGCTTGGGTGTCTTTCACAACTAGCACACAATCTAAAGATTTGTAAGGAAAGTGGTGTCCCAGGCAACCCAGTCCTGTTATTTTTCTTCATGCCCAGTGTCTTTCGGGCAACTCCTACACATTGCTTCACTGGGATCAGCAGACATTCCTTTGCCTTGTGTAAATAAATAAAATAGGCCCAACATTTCTGTGGAAATTTTTCATTTGTGCAGAAACTCCTGTTTCACATTTTGGGAATTTGCTTTTAAAAATCACTGTAGTTCTCCATCTCTTTCCCAGTAGTTTCTTGCTTGTTTCTGCAAGAAAACCTAGCATTTTTTTCATAAAGTATCTCTCTTTGCTAGTACACATAATAATTTTGTGGGTTTTTCACCCATGCAGCACCCAGATGCCCTTTCTCAAGAGCTGAGTTGCGAGACTGAGCTTTTCCTGGAGCCGTATCTGGTAATTCACATCCCTGGTCTTTCTACACAGAAAAATGCAAGTATTATCACTCTGCCCACACACAGGCAACATTGCTGCTGTGAAGTTTTCTTTTTTCTGGCTTTATATATAGTGTTTAGTTCTTCACCTGAAGTCGCATTTGCATTGATATACAGCAAGCAGTTATACCTAGGATCTTTTGTTATACCTATGATCACTAGGGTGCATATCACAGCTTGCACGGCATATGGCAGTACTTATCATGTCAATAACAAAGTCTGAATAATGCAATTCTTGGTTGTAATTATCTTTTATTATTATCAAGGGTCATTCCTGGGCTCTTCATCCTTTCATCTCATGTGGAATTTTGGGCTTCCTTATTAATTAAATAGCCAGTGTGATTGAATTAGCCAATTAGCTCTGCCTGGAGGGATGAGCATTGATCCAAACAAAGGGCCTGATTCCACAAACCTGTTGCTGTGAGGGAGAGTCTTGCAGGGAGCTGGCTGGCCAGAGTGGGCTCGTAGGACCTGGCAAACTAC
Source organism: Falco biarmicus (assembly GCF_023638135.1). Classification (NCBI taxonomy): domain Eukaryota; kingdom Metazoa; phylum Chordata; class Aves; order Falconiformes; family Falconidae; genus Falco; species Falco biarmicus. The sequence continues at coordinate 17,235,339 of NC_079302.1, forward strand.
TGTTTGTCTCTCCCAGTTAATTTGCAATTATTTGACCAGGTAAAATTTTTTATTCAGGCACTTTCCTACTAGGAAAGTACAGCTTAACAAAGATGGAACCTTCCATAGAGGTGTTTGCTTTTATTAAAAAATAATGTGTTTGAAAAAAAAATCAAATGTTGCTCTACAGTGTTCTGATGTTACCATTTTTTTTCCCCTCAGAGTGACTTTAAATAGTCATATTGTAATTTAAAATTTGTAAAGTTTAAATTGAAAATGGGAACAAAACTTTTTAACATTAAGAGATGAGTCCTGACTGTTCCTAGGTATTAGAACAGTTTTGCTGTAAAATCTGGTATCACAGCAAAATTCCCACTAAGCAAAAAATTAGACTGTCTTCAACAGTTACTTCAACAAGACAATGTATGTTCCCTAATCCTAAAGCAAAGATTAAAATCCACACAGCAACAGGGCTATGCATCTCTTAAGTCTGTGCCTAAAAGGCACATTGGATATGTATGCAAATGCAGCTCATCTCTCTCATGCTCCGCCATTCTCACTCCCTTTTTTCCTCCCTTTATCTTGACATGTTTACTATTTCTTCTACACTGTGCTTTGCTGAATAGCAGATCAAACTTCAAAGCAACTTTTAGTTTGAAATTTGTTTCCAAGCTCCTAAGCTATTCTTTTTCTGACAGCAGTGGATAAGAAATTGTCACTACCAGTGGTGACATGTCATCGGGAGATACAGGAATAACAGATGGGCAGCAGTGAGATAGCAGGAAGTAACTTCTTTAAAAGACTGTGTTGACATCACCAACTATGAGAGCAGAGGTAGAATGACCCCCAGAAGGGAATCCAATCCGCTCAGCAATTTCTGACTCGCAGGTGTTTTGCCCTATTTATTTTTGTACATAGATCATATTAGATTTAAGCTTTTTCGAGGTTTTAAAACAGGTATGTTAGAATTAATGGAAACTACTAATAAGGATCAAGAAAGAAAGCGATGAATGGAGTTAACCACGAACTTCAGAGTTTTAAATGATAACACTAAAATAACAACTAGAATTGCTGGTGTAACTGGCATAGCTGAATCCCATTAATAAGGGTCAAGAATCCTTGATTGCAATGTGGGATCAATGGGTTATGACATTTTGATGTCAGGCTGATGGATCTGACTTTCAGAATGAAGTACAATTGATTATGACTCTTCAAAAGTGTGGCTCATTACCAGCATATCTAGGCAACTCTTGACACCAGCCATACATAACACCCATTATACTATGTCAAAAGTCATCACTTGAGGTGCGTAGCCCTGATTTCTGAGAAAATTAATTGTTCTGATTACTGCAAGATATTATAGTATATAGTATAAAACAAAAAACTGCATGACATCTACAAGGCAAGTACCATAGAAGCAAAGAAAAGACAGCGATCTTTCAGCCCTAAGTGCATTTTGTAACTAACAGATGGTCCACACAGCCTATAAGAAACATGTTCTTTGTGATGGTAGTAGGAAAGTGATATAAAGCACAACATGGGCTCAGTTGGCTGCATTTTATAAAAGTTTATGAATTTGTCTTCCAACTCAGGAATGACACAGACCCAGAGGAAAACACATTTCTTGATTTCAAAGTGCTAATTACTTTTGAAAATCTCCTGTTACGCTGCAGTTTATATTTTAAATTTAAAAAAAAAAAAAAAAGAAAGAAGAGTGTTGCTTTATATCTAGTGCTTTACAGTCCGGCCCAGAATTTTGCACCAGAATGTAAACTCCATTGTGCAAAATTGTTGTGGAGTGTATAACATGGACACTTCTATAGAGGCTCTACAGAGAGCACCTTAGATGCAGGCCATAACGTCATTCATAACAATAAAATAATGCCTACACAGTTCAGCCCAATACCACATTCTGTACTGAGCGCTACTTTCAAAAGAAGTCGATATTACAAAACAAAATGCTAAATATAATTATTAAAAGGTGCTTTAAAAGCAGTTCACCAATACAGTATGTTTTATTGTCTCCTTCAGAATCTTGGAAAAGTTCTGGGCCACTGAAGGAAACCAGTCACAGAAGAAATCTTTGCCACAAGGTCTGACAAAGTGAAAACAGAAAATAGCCAGGAAGAGAGAGATATCTCAGGAGATAAAGCACCCAACTACCCTCTGCTACTGGCTTCTGAATCACTAGAGGTAGTATATGCAGGATTTCAAACAGGCATTTCACAAACGTCAAACCACCACACCTAACATTACATTAATTTGGCTTGGGGGACATCATAATATATTGACTTTCCACCTAGGACACAAAGACATTAGACAATTACAAATTCAATAATATCACTAATTCTGCCAAGTCGTGACAATTATTCTGTCTCCCAAAGGACAAAGAATACAGAACAGCATCATACTGAGAAAATTACCTTTTTGTACAAAAAGTTAAAGGAAAAACTATTGTGAAGAAATATTCTTTTAAAGCAGGGAAGGTTCTGCTGAAAGAGAATTTTTTTCCCCTTCTGGAAAAAAATTGGTGTCTGGCAGAAATAAGGTGGCATAATAAGTTATTCAGGTGGGGATTTACTATGTAGTGTTTCTAGTAGGAGTTGGACTTTAACCAGTGGATCAGTTTTGGAAAAGCCATCTTATAAATAGCTAACAATTACTTAAAAAACAGTAACCATTACTAAGCAATCATTTTTCAAATTCCTCTCTGTTTCGGTAGGTCAGCAAATTCTGAAGTGAATTGTGATTTAGGCATACTGTTTTATTTCTGTGGCTGCAGTATGTATGTCAGAACGGTGCTCGGGAAGTGGCAATTTCCAGCACTTGCTGTGCTTGTTGACCTGCTGTTTCAGAGGACCAAACAGGAGGTCTCTCTTGGGTTTATGAAGCCATGTTCACGTATATCGTGTTGCCTAAGACTTACACGAGACACACTTTGCTACTGCTCTGAACTAGACCCGAGCACACACAAAGTGCTCTGCTCCATTCCGATCTGTTCTTTTATGTCTATACTCATCGGAGACAAATGATTACACAAATCACAGGACAGTGGAGATCTGCCCTGGGTCTCTATTGCCTGCAACATCACCAGCCTGCAACATCCAGGGTTTTAGTTATTGTAAATTAGTATAGTTATGAGTTAGTGTTTTCAGCAGAGCAATTGCTTGGCGCTTTATCAGATCTTAAGAAATCCTACTAGCATTACATCACCATGTCATTGCGGAGGAATCCTAGTAAGCAAATACTGGATCAGGCCCCTAAATGTCAGCACTGTAGGCTGTTTTTTAAATTCAGTTTCTTCTCTGGGAAAAAATAAAAAATTTGCAAAGTCTGCCCAAATCTGGTAGATTTGAAGTGATGAACAGCTTATTATCTGCTAACTGAAACCATCTAAGCAGTTTATCAATTACTGAATTTAAGCCAATTTTTTTTCTTCATCCTTAATGGAGAAATGTGTTACAGTTTAATAGCGAAGGTACAGAATATTAATAGTGGGTTTATGGAAATTGCCCCAAACATCTACAGACTTCACCGCTGCATGTTGCCCAGCTGTGGTACTCTGAATGCTTTACAGAAGAGAACACAGTTCTCTCTAATTTTTAAAAACAGAAGGAGACTGAATCGGTTTATAGCAGCTCCAACAGCAGGGCTTCTGGAGTGTAAAGGAGAGCTTGTGTTCCCCCCAAAGGGTTTCCAGTCTCCTCTTGCACCCGTTCCCAGCATATCCATTTGCTGCTCTGGCCACCAAACCTCCCCCTGGGAGGGACCTAATCTGATGGCTGCCTGCTGTCACAGGGTGCACTGTTTTTCTGGAGCTGCGTAGGTGGTATTTTATCTGAGAAGTCACTGAGGCAATAACACAATTTCTCCAAAGGAACAGCTAAAATTCAGCCACCTGTCATTTCTCCCTGACTGCTTCCCTTCCACCTGCTGCGTATTAATATCTTTTAGTAATTCTCCTTTTTGGTTTTACCTTCTCTGGAATAAGTCTGTAAAATTTTTATTCTTCAAACTCAATAAATTAATAGTCAATGAAGTTTCTGAAATGGCTGGCCATGAGCAGTGCTTGATCTCACCGATACACAACCAAAACTGCCTGATACCACTTGCTGAAAGAGGCAGAGTTCATAATTTGTGCTGAACATCACTGGAGAGACTGTGAAGACACTTTCTAGAAAAGTCAACTGCATGTACTTCTCAGACTGTAAAAAATACAACAGAGAGAAATAATGTAAAATCTACCTACTGCTCTTAAAGTCTTCTATTTAAAATTTTCCCCATGACCATTCAAGTTTCTTAACTTCAAACGACTTTTTTGGAAATGATGTCTTGGGTTTTGTATTGGCTTGATAGTTACATATTTGGCATATGTAAGCTGTAGCTCAGCAAACAGAAAGCAAAGAATGAGGCATGAAACATCATCGGTGGTGCACAAAAATGAACATCAATGAATTCTTAGCATGGCATGTAGGTTTAACAATCACAGAAGCAGTATTTCAACAATGTGATTCTCACGCTGTGTTCCACAGACCCCTGCTGGTCCATGAAACTGTGCTACACTACTTGCCAGGGATACCAAGGAACACGGCCCTTACCAGCCGGCTGGCGCGTACGCACAGAAGGCAGAGATCCTGAAGGCCCAACGGCGAGGTGCAGCCATAGACCACGGACACACTCGTGGCAGTTCATAGATAGACCCACAAACATCCAAATGCAGGGTGGCATTTGTAAGGCCAAGTAAGGGCTTACAAATTAGTCCGTTTGTACAAACTGGCTTAGTACCCTATTCCAAGTACTGTTTAGCCTTGATCATCTTTGCACTGGCTCTTAACGGAGCCAGTTCATTGTGCTTTCCAGTATGAAGTATCTTCGCACATGCCAGTAAACTCTTAGTAAAGGCAGACTTAAAAAAACACCAAGCCCTCAGCTTACTGAATGAGGTTACTCATCCCTAGACTGCCAAGTTTCTAATTTCAGGCAGTATTTGGCTCTCAGACTTCCAGGGAAATGTGAGTTCAGGGTGACCAAAGCAGCTACTTCGATCTGCAAAGCACCTGGGACAATTACCTTATTGCCTTATTCATTTCTGCGAGGTGTTAACCCAGACACCCAGAAATGGTAATTTAGATGTCACCAGGAGTTATTGAAGTCCTCATGTAAGAAAGATCTGTACAATTTGCTGTGAATGACATCTCATCTTAGTGTCACAAGCGGGTGATAGGTGGATGATAACGCCACTTACTTGTTTCTTCCCCCATCAAAAAGAAGAAAAAACTAGCAAAATAAGGAAGCCCCCTAGCAAAGCATCACCATAATTTGCTATATTGATGATTATTTTTAATTTTTCAGACTGTAAGAATGTTTTGTGCTTGGTGCTGTACAACTGAGGAACTAAAGATGACCCTTTCTTCAAAAAGGTTTCAAAGAAAAACAGTACTAGAAAGATGGACTAACACGGTCCTGTTCAATATAGTAGTCTGTGAACTGAATTTTTGCTCATTTGCATAGCATAAAATGAGTGTCAGTTCTGATTAGCTGAGCTGGGTTTGAAAGCTGGAACAGTAGCACTGCCAGCATGAGCTGGAGAGCAAGTCAAAGACAGGATAGAGCTGCACAATTACCACAAGTTGGAAACGTACAGAAGATTCTCCCATGCAGTAAAAGTCGTTCCTGCTCTCTCCTCATTCTGATTCTCATTTTTCATTGGGATGAGGGTCTGAAGGACTTGATTTTGGGAAGAAATGAGGAACAGTAGTAGCTTAAATAAAAACACAGAACTCCTGTGAATATAACTGGAAAAGACTTCAACCACTGCACCGATGAAGTAATTTGAAAGGAGTGCTGCTTCTCAAAGGTGCAAAGTTAAGTGTAAGACTTGGACAAGGAGGCCAATTTCAGTTTTAGTACATCATTAGCTCTTATTCCGTGAAAATTCCTTCGAGGCACTTATGTAGACCAATGAAGAACCAAAAAAAGTAATCCATGGACTATTACTTAGGCCATCACTTGAGTGTTTCAAGGCTACAACTTATAGATGTGATTTTCCCCACCCACCCCCCATCCTATCCCACAGAAAACTTGTGATTTTATGTGCTTTTCTATGCATGTATTAAACAAATGGCACAGCTGAATAGCTTTTCTTAAAAACTGGACATTCACCAAAAAGAAGTTTGCCAGCACAGACAATTAGGCTTTCTTCTTTTAACAATAGATTGACTGACTGGCACATTTGAAATGCGAGCGTATTTTTTATTCCTCCGTTCACCCTTTGAGCTGATAAACATGAACAATGGGAAACAGCTGGGACAGGAAAACATTTTAGTTTGTATTTTCAAAGCAAGCAAGAAATAAACCCATCAGTGGGAGCCAGATCACATCTTCTGCCTTAGGGGTAGTCAGCAATTGGGGGGAAAAATACGATCCATATTTTTAATCAAACATTACATATTTATTAATGTGCAGCTGGCCTATTGTGTGCATGATTTTTTTTTTCTTTAACGCTGTGCTGCGTCCGTCAGCCTGACATTGTTCTGTAACTGACATTACTCTATAAGGATCTGGGAATGCACAGATTTAATAGGAATCATTGAGAAAATTGCTTTCTGTATTATTAGGTCTGTGTGACGTAGGTACCATCTGAAATTCAATTTTAGAAGAAAAATAAGATATTGTTCTATCAAGGCAATTTTGTGCACCTGTGATACAGTAAGAACATACGCCCCTCACCCTCCTATTCTCCTCCTCACTCATCTAACTTCACGGCCATTTAATGATATGTGCCACTCTTTTGTTAAAAATGTTTGGGCAAATGTATTTTGATGCTTATTGAGATTAAAGTTTCAGTACATCTCCCTGGTAGCAAAGGTTGGGCTGTTCATTAGTTGGAGGTTTGGCCTTGTCAGGTTCCATTGACTGTTGGCTAAAAGGATCACTTTATCATCATTTGTCTGCAATGGAGACAGTCTTTATTCAGCCTTGATTCCTCTGGGGTCACAGCTGTCATAACTTCACTTGCTTTATAATGCAGACCCTAGTTTCACAATCCCCTTAGGTAATTGTCTAATAGATTCAGTTTACCTTAATATAGGTAATATGTTATTTATAAAGAAATACAAGGGAAACGAAAGGACGATATTGCTTAAAACATACCCCTCCTAACCTATTGCTTGGGATCAATCATTTGGAAATTATGTTAAACTCCGTTCTCATTTTGAACCCAAAAGGGAAATACACTTTTTTTTCCCAGAGTTTTACTCTCATCTTTTAGCTGCAGATCTCTAGGCAGAACCCTCAGGCCAGGTTTTCCACTGGTGAAAGCTGAGATAACTCCACAGATTCTGACAAGGCTACGGTATTTTGGAGAAAAAGGCCTTCACTTGCTCTTATTTTCAAGATCCTGTATCTAAAGGAAATCTGGGGGACTTTACACTTGTCGTAACTTATTTTGGGGGATTACTTTGGTTTTGAGATTTGTTGCAACACACTAAAAAAATCTGCAACACGGAATGGGCAAAGATGTTCCATCACAAACAGTGCGTTTCATACTTTTTTCATTCTCTTTCCATTAGCTCTGTGAAACTGCTGCCACCAACCTTTTCATTACATCACAGGATTTTCCTCAAAAACATAACCACTTCAGGGAGGGATGCAGGACGTTCTCCTGCTAGGGTTCAACGCAAGCCAACACAAACAATGGAATACTGTGATTCCTTCCTGATACCGCACTGAGAACACCCTTTGCTTCACTTGCAGACCCAGGCTTCTGGTTCGTTCCTGGGGCACGTCCTAGGTGCTGGCCCCAGCTCCGCCTGCAGAAGCCGGCCTGAGAGCTCATGGCTGTGCAGGGCGGGCAGGCAGGTGGTACCTGGGCTCCCTGGCAGGGAGAGCTGCTCGAGAGGCGGTGTCTCCTGCAGCACCCAGGAATGTCAGCACTGCAGTGAAGCACGTGTTCTGGACCAACAAATTATTTGATGAAAACTATAGTTTAATTCAACCTGAAACAAGACGTTTGACCTAAGGTCAATGTGCTAATGTTTTGAGCCAGAAATTGGCAAGGAGAGCATGTGCTAAGGCTGCACCTTCTGCTCCAAGGGGGGCACCCACCTAGGTGCTCTGAGGGGGGGTCTCTCTCCCACAGACCTTATCCAGTTTTGCATCGCTTGACACAGGAACTGGAAATGAGACCATATTTCCCAGTTCGTCTCCACTTGATTTAATGAAACTTGTGTTTACAAGTGTTGAACAGCTCCATCAGGGCACGGTGAGAAGCCCATTTTTGAGTGCCTCGGTAACTGATGCATTCCCCTTGCCGGTTAGATGCTGGCTTTCACAGAACCAGCTTGACTGCCAGGAGGAGAGAGGCTGACCAGTTTCAATACTTGCTTGTCTTTAAAATTCCCATTTAAGAATGAGGAAAAAGATCAGAGCTTGATTTCCACACCGTTACTACTGCTTTTACAAACTTTTCCAAGATCTGCTGGCAGTATCAGTTACTGTAAATACAATATACTTCTCATGTGGTTTTTTTGTATCTTTTATAGATTACACAGAGACAGCGTCATGTTTCATAGAAAGCAGTTGCCACACTGTGTTCTTAGTAGCCCTACTAATGAAGCTTTGCTTTTCAGTTTGTTTTCAATAGGAAGAATGATGTTGTTAAAGCATCCATGAAAAGCCTATAACAGACAGTTCTAAACAAGAAGTCTTGCTGGACAAGAAGTCCAGACCGATACCTCTTTGCAGGTAACTGCTTAAGGGAAGTAATTTCACAGACTTCACTCATTAAAAGAAAGCCTTGATGTAAAGGAAAACATAATGACAAATAAAGAAACACGCTGTGGTGAGAGTCTAAACTCCAAGAGGGAAGTTGTAGTTTATTTTGCATTTGTGGAAGTTTGTGGAAGCTCAGACCCACACAATGGTCCCACACCTTCCTCTTCAGGAGGATCCAAACACCGAAGCCTCTCCACAATTCACTTACTGGCTATTTCTGTTTCAGACTGTTTCCTGAATGAGTTGCTGTATTTTTGAAACAAAACGTATACTCTGTCAACAGCATATTCTCACAGTAAAGTTTCTTTCAAATTCCACTCAGTCACAGCTTGTGTGTGCATTTGCACTAGCATGTGTTGAATTTCCCAGCCAATATCTTAACTAGAAGTTGAATTTCACTTAAGATTCTAATTCCATGCCAAAATTCACCGCACTGTAATACCTTAATTACAGTTGGAGGTTGATAAGCAAACAAGGAAGTGAAGCTGTAATGTTGTGGAAAGTTTCCCTATAAATATTAGCTTTCATTTCTTTTTATTATTTTCTCCCAAATATCTTACTTATAAGCAATTAATTCAAAACAGTTATAGAGAAAATAAATATAACATTGGGGGTGGGGGGAACCCCCAAAAAGGACCCCGAAGCAATTTTTTAAAGGGTTGCATAAAATCTGGATATAAATGCCTGCTTCTATGTTACTGCTGCACCACCCATGAAAAGAGCCTCTAAGACAACTCATCTTACAAAGGAAAATGCCACTAGATATAGTGTTGATCATTAGGTGTACTACAGTGCATTCGTCTGCTTGTGCCCCACTTTGATTAGTATACAGCAAAGATGGCCACAAGCACTCAGAAAGTTTTATTGAGGTTTAAATCTTCATTCAAATGATGTAAAGGGGCATTGAATGAAGATTTAGAACTCTATAAAGCTGCTTGGCAGTGTCTGTGGCAATCTATGCCACATAAAAACTGAAATGCTTCTACTTTGTTATTGAAACATTTCTACTGTAATTCTTTAATATTAGGTAGCAGCCACAGTGTTGGGGCATTACCACATCTGGGAGTATTTCTCTTACTGAGGAGCTCGCCTGCTATCAATTGTGCAGGATATTATAGAACATACACACTGTTGATGTCTAGGAGATAATGGAAGAGGAATTGTTACTGCAATTACATATTATTATGCTTTTCAGAAGATAATGTGGGTTCATTCATGTGAGTATTTTGAACTAGCAAATACCCTAATTGCTTACATGCCTGTTATAATCCTAAATACAGTTGACATATCTGATGTACGTTGCATTTTTATCTGGCCATTTGCACATATACTCTTATGATTTTCCTTCGACCTGCATGAACTGTACAAACAAGGAACAGAAGTGTCTCACGCATCTCCTTTGCGGTTTTGGTCTAAGTAAACACCCAGGAAAACGGAGAGACAGAGCACTGTAACTAAGTGCACTTTTTTCACAAGTATAGAATTAACCTGTGCAAGAGCAGGATAAGGGCAAATGATCTGATTAGGCTCTAACGACAAATTTATGAAACAAAGTGTGTGCACTGTTTCAGCTGTCCTTTCACAATATGTTGGACTGACATAGAATGTGTGGCAAATTATTCACCCGTTCACTTAACCAGAAAACAAAGGGAGATGATTAAGAAACATCAGTATTCTGAAGCAGCAACCAAACTGACCCAGCCAAGGAGGGAAGAAGAAGAACAGCAAGCCCAGCCAAAAAATGCTGCAGTTGTCTCGCTTGGTAACTGTAGGTTTATGGCCAGCCTGTTTCGCAGACTTTCCCGAGGCAGCAAGCCCGGGGACGGAGAGAACAACACAGAGATACATGGCAACAGCACGGCGCCTATAATATTCTCATATTCACACTGAGTGACAAAAAGCGTTTGAAGAAAAGAGGTGTGCTTTTATAAATTTTTGCTTAATAATCCACTAGAGGGAGCTTACGTATAACCTCTGCCAGGCCAATTATGTCAAAAATTGGTTTTGCATAATTAACAACATGAGGTGGTTATGAGGGGGATACCTACACTGGTCTTCTTTTCTCTGTCTGTCATTCTGGAGCTCAGAAATGGTATTTTCGGCGTCTCCAGTTTTCACTAGACTAGCTATTTGCTTTTCTCAAGTGGAAGCACCGTTCTTATTGGCATTAGCTGAGATTCACCTTGATCACTGACAGACTGGAACCTGAGAAAGAGCAGCCACTGCTCAGTAAGGATGTACACTTACAACGGAAAAGCAACAGCAAGGTTTCACTTACCCTGTCTTCTGTCTTCCCCTATTTCAATCCTGACTGTAAAACAGTAACTCAGTGTCTGTGATACCCTCAGAAGAGACAGGCAAGTGACCTGGACTGCAGATGCTGCTTCCTTTTTCTTTCAGTAGGACGAACCTTTCAGCACAGTGTTTGTCTGGGACTGTTTGCTTTCCAGGTGGAAACACTGTCTCCTTTCTCTGGGAGACAACTGACAGAAGATACGGTGCCCTTCACAGTATTTCACACGCAAGCACCTTCAAGTATTTCCTATAATGTTAACTAATAAAAGACAGATCTAGCGCTGTCCTATCAGAAATATGAACTTCAGTTTAGCAGCAAAGATGCACTTGCAATTGCAATCCTAGCTAAATCTAGAGATAACACACTTTCAAGCTACCCACCTACACAGTACCGTCTAGCTAAGTAGTCAGATGCACTATCAAAAAGCTTATCGTAAAACTTGAAATTGCTGTATCCTTTACACTCATTTTGTTGCCTTTTTCCTTTCTATTTTTCTCTTGGAAGAGGAAACTTATGACTACACTTCAGCTGCCACCAGCTTTCAAGGTTATACTGATAGGAATGAGAAACATATTCCTAATCTGCATACCAATGCATTGAGAATGCAAAGGCAGGCTTTTTGCCATTGAATAGATGATGATAAGGTCTTAAGTCTTTTGAATTTCTTGTGTTGTACTTGTATTATCATATGATTTCTTAAGCCAGGAATGAATATGTAAATTTCTTGCCACTGACTTGCTCCAAAATAATGGACATTACACTTGCACAGTGGCAATTCAGAGTGTAAAATTGATTAATATTTGTTTTCAAAATGACATGCAATGATGTATGGATCCTTTTACAACTTAAATTAATACTTTAAAGAGATGAATGGTCTCTACAGAGGATGTTAAAGTTCAAGCTGAAAAATTTGCATATTTATATTACAACCAACTGATAATAATTGTTGAAACAGAATGTAATGTGGTTCGTTTTTCATTTTAATCTGGTTGTACTCAAACACAGGACCTCATTAACTTCCAGCAACTAATACAGCATTATCAGTCCCCATAAAACAGGCTTGCCTTGAATTTATGAATTTCAAAGACTATTTCCAGTGGTGAATCACTGTTAAACACTGGGTCAGCCACTAGCATGTGCACTCCATGTCATATGCCATAGAAGCATGAAAATTACCTGGGCTAAAGTGCTTGAGAATCCCACGGCCAGTTACCTACTTGCCAGCTGACATCTGGAGTCAAAATTAAAGCGTGATGTAGACAGCCTGCCTTTGATGGCTCACTCAAAGACAGAATTGGTTTTGCTCTGAATGGCCCAAGTCAGGAAACACAACTTCATCCACTTCCTAGGTTAGGTTATGTTCTTTAACAGTAAAAAAAAGAGCAAGAGATCTTTCCCTAAGAGACCAGTTTGTATAAGGAAAATGCAGAACTTTTGATAGAGAATATAAGAGAGAGAAGTTATCGAGGATACAGTCCACGTAAATACTACTCCATTTGAGTTTAAATAGCAATAGGATTAGTAGTATATCACTTTTCTGAGGAGAGAAACATAAAATAAGCATGCTATCAACATGTCTTAGGTAGTACATTACAGGCTTGCTTGTACCAGATGCATTAGGAAAGTGTACACCTCCAGAATGAACAGTAAGCAACTTCACAGCTCTGAATTTCTTGTGAAATGGCTACTGAATCTTGTAAGAACGGTGCTTATTTCTTTAGTTCACTAAAAATTGATGGCTACAAAAAGAGGTGGTAATGCTTACAGTGTACCCGCCTCAACTTTTTTCATTTTTTTCCATATAACTCTAAGTAGTAATTAAAGGATAGCATGATTAGCTTATTTCTGTGAACAAAATTACTTTGGAGGATTTTTTTTTTTCCTATGCCATCTCATATTTTGACAGCTAATCTGAACTGATCTGTGGTTTTGAAATTCCATGGGCCTAAGAACTCACATTGACCCATCTGTTCAAGAGGTTTGGAGCATGGCTGGTCGGGTAGGATGGGAGAGAAAATGTAACTTTCCTTTACTTTCACATGACAACAGCTGCAAATAACTAAGGACTGCTCTTGACTCAAAACGGCTGTCTGAGAGTTGGCAATATCTGGAGTAGAGACGCATTTGCAATCTCCTAAGTATATTCCTACAGGGAAGAGGGTAACATTACTAAACTAACTTCCTGTAGCTCAGATGTTGTCTTTAAGCAAAGAACAGGTCAGTTAGGTCAGCCCCGTGGCTGCTTTGCACGGTCCTGGGAAAGTCCTGAGAGGCTGAGAAAAAGAGGAAGGACATTACAGAAACTCTGTAAAGCAATGCACTGCTAACAAGAATAACCAGAACTTTCATTTAAACGAATGAATGCAAATTTCAATACCTGGAATCATAACTATTATTTCCTATGAAGCCACCCAGACTTCCCATTATAACATCAATAAGAAATTTTTTGTAGATCTTCCTACCAGCTGCCAAATACTTGGAGGACAACCTGTCCCAAATGCACAGTGACTGGACATTCAGTTGTTGCAACTTTATAAAGTTGCAAAAATTGACTCTTCAGATGCCCCTTGCAAAATCAGTCCACGGAACAGGCCAGTGAGATGCCTTGTTGAATTCCCAAACTCTATTGAATGAGCTAGGTGCATCCAGGCCACCACAAAACTTAAAAAACAAAATTAGAAAAAGAGCAGGCAAAGTAGTGAAACCTTTCCTCCAGCATATGAATTCATCCATCCTAGACATTGGTCACTAAAGTATGACTAAATAAATGATTTTTCATCATGCAGGGAATGCACCTTCCTATAGAGTTCTGTACCAGGACCTGTGCTACAACATATTCATAACTGGCTTGGAAAAACAGAGGAGCACACATTCTGGTGACAATTTAATTGCTAGTGGAATGTTACCTAAGACAGGCGGAACTTAAACTGATCAAGACTTGCAGAAGAATTCTCTGAGCAACTTGGTAATAAAATGGTTTCAGAGCCAAGATGCTGAAAAAAGAAAACACTGCATAGCTGGGGGGAAGGGAGGAGAAAACAATACCCCAAACCAGACACACAGTATGCAACTCTAAATAATTTATTATCACTTAGCAAAGTGAGAGAGTCAGTACGGACAGTAAACATTAATTCAATGCTTAGGTAAGGAATAGAAAAAAAACATTATATATATACACAGCACCCCAGATTGTGAATACTTTACAGTGTTCAATCTCAAACATGGTATTACAGAATAGCACAGAGAAAAACAACAAGGACAAGCAACATTTGGGAATGGTTTCTGCAAAATTAAATAGATGGGATTGCTTTGATTAGGAAAGGAAAGCTTGAGGGAGGATTTGTGAGGAGTCTATAAAAACATGCCTTAACATGGAAAAAATAATTGGGAATAAATAGTCATCATTTCTCATACTACATCAATTTATTTACAAAGCAGCAGGTATATAGATAGATAGATATATTTCTTGACATGTTTCCTATTTAATCAAAACAGACTTCCATACTATATTTGGATGTTAAAATTGTGTCTGGGTTCAGAAGGTGACTGGAGAAAATTCAGGCAAGAAATGTCCATCAATGATTATTAAACACAATGATGCAGATGCAAACAGCAGTCCCTGAACTCCAGACTGCTGGAAATAGTAGGAATGCAATGAGGAAAGCCTCTTTTGGTTGCTCCAGCCTTATGCTTTTTTTCACAAACATCTGCAGGAGACAGGATGTGAGGCTAGATGCTTGCAGAGAGGATAACCACTGCTGTGCTCTGATGGACTGAAGGAATGGTACGGCAGCAGCAAAATCAAGAACTGGAACACAGGACTACTTGTTCTACTCTAGTAACAGCTACACAGATCACAGAATATTTTGGTTTTCAACTCCACCAAACATATTGGCAAATGTTCTTGATGTAGCAAGATTCTTAGCCAGTGAAACTGGGCATTTCTAGTACAAGTTCTGGCAATCCCTATGAGGCAATGAGGGCGAGTTAAGCCATCACAAATATATATTTACAGATGGAAATTGTTAGTAATACTGCTCTTCTTTTCCCTAGAGACAGCTCCATTGCAACAGCCTTGGAAAAACACATGCACACACGCAGCACACACAGAGAAACAATCAATAGATACACTTAGAAAGCCTGTTATACCATGTTGTGCTTCACGGATTTTGATAATATCAATCATAATTGAGTTAAATATAATCCATCTGACTTTCAGTATGCTGGGGTCAGCCAGGGACGCAATGCCTCACTTCACATCAATTACCACATATAGTAAGGTGGTGGTAAGCAATTCCATTTGATAGTTTGCAGCTATAAATAATTATATGGCAATAGCAGTAAAGTTGGCTCTTGGGCACAATACAGAATCATGAATTTTCATTTACTTATATCTCAGAAGCTGTTAGGCCTTACTGGTTTGAAATGTGAACCCCTGATTAGGTATATCGGTCTTTCCATTAATACAGTATATGCAGCTGGTAGATGCTTTTGAATGAATATTTTATGCTTTCTTTTATTTCATGAGAATATTTTCATTACACATACACGAAACGTAAGGACTGATTAGAAATTGCTATGACCAAGCAAACTTCGTCTCATACTCCTTTAATATCATGTTCCACCTTTCATTCAGTTTAGGGTCTGTCCTGTCCAAGTCTCTGCGGGATTTCAGTAAGAAGATGGTTTTAACATGCTGTATAATAAATTCTCAGGAATTTAAAAACACACAGGGTAAAGCAGGTTTAATAATCAGAAGAGTAATGCAGAAAGATAGCAAAAAAAATCCGAGATTTTTTTTTTGCTCCCTTGCTTTGGCTAGATATACATGTTCCTTTTAAAATGCTGTTCTATGTGACATACTCTGTGTTTCAAGAGTGTCAATCAACAGAGACAGAGTGGGCATAGATATGAAGTCAGGTTAGGAATAAGGTAGGAGCATGGGAAGGAGTCTAGCTGATTTAAATTGAAAATCAGAAAAGAACCAGACTGATGGACACCTAAGGAAGGCTGGACAAGTACAAGAACAGGATGATGATGAAGAGAACTGGAAGAAATATAAAAGCGCCATCTTCCTAAAACATATGGATGTATCTCTATGGCCCATAAAAATGCAGTAGAATTCTCCTGAAGTTTTAAAAGCAATATTGAAGCAGGGGCTGGGAACAGTGATGATTCAAGATAATCTGAGAATTAGATAACTCACTGCCTTTAAAACCCCACCACTTACAGAAATTTCATAATCAAACCTTTTCCTAAAGGCGATGAATGTTTGAGGCGGTGTGCGGTGGGGTGTTTCCATGTCCCCTCCTACACACGTAACATGGATAAGAAATGAAATATCCTAATAAAGTCATATTTTTGGATGCTTTTCTAGATTTGAACTGTACAGAAATTTTGAGGGACATCTACTATGTATAAAAAAGCTTTTATAGACTAAGCATTTAGTTCAAAGGGAGCAACGAATCACGGCCTCCCAGTACTTGTCCACTGGGAGCATATATTCTCGACACTTTCAAAAATTAAGCTTTACACTGTCTTGGGGAAAATGTCTTGTTGAAATAATGCTAAGACTCTGCAGAACTAACATGCTGTGATTCATTGATTGTTGTCTTACCAGAAGGTGGACGAGGCCATGAAAGTGAAACATATCTGGCCTGGGGTCATTTGTTCCTGTACGACATATTTCTGGCAAGAAGAAACCAATCACAACTTCATGGAAACGGCTTCTGCCCCATACCATATTCCACCACTCATCCCAGAATGAATATAGGAACATACGGTACTTTCTCTCCTAAGGATTCTGTGATGGAGCAGGGGCAAATTTCACTGGTAAACTTGTTTTCAGAAGTGAGTATGTCACAAGCAGGTGTTGCAGAGCACTCACACAGAACGCTACTAGTAGTTTACAAAGATGCTGGGGCTGAAAGTGCTGTACAGAAAACAAGGCAGGGAAAAACAGTGCTGTGGCAATGACAGGAATCAAATCCAAGACTTCTGATGTGAAATGGAGCAGACATGGCTATGGACCCACCAAGAGAGATTTAACAGTCAAGAAGAGAAAAAAGATTTCTTATCAGCAAGATATTACCACGGGGTCTAAATTTCAGGAGTCTTTCTCTTCCTTTCACCCTGACCCGAAGACCAGTTGTGAAGTTTATTAGCATTTTGAACAGTAAGGAAAATCAAAAAATGTTCAGTAACCTGAGAAAGAATTAATCTAGGGGAAAAGTCTTCTGACCACGAGGAAGATTAAATGCATTAATGATGTCATAGATATTTGAACAAGAGTTAATGATTTAAAGGAAATCCAGATTACATGTGCCAAAGGAATGCATAGCTGTCACTAAATCTAGATGAATCTCTAAAAAACATTTGAATAAAAAAAGGAAGGTTTGCTGTATGATCAAGTAAGAACTGTATCCTTAATTATGATTTGATAGGATGGATCTAATTTTAGCAATGCAACCTATGTAAAGATCATGCATCCATGGCTCTGGGAGGCCCAGGTCACAGCCCGCAGAGCAGCATCTTGCTGATCAGAGAACTGGTATTTAGCAGCATGAATTGAACGGCAATCAACAAGGAGCCTGATTTGTGTTCTAAATTGGTGTTTAGCAGCATGATCTGAACTGCAATCAAGGGAGAACTCATAGCATTTTCTAGGGGGAGCAAATGGATAGTTTCCAATCTCATTACACAAAATATTTGTAGCAGTTTAGATTAGATTGGAAAAGATCCCAAATTATTTTAACATGAGATCTCTAGAAAGAGAAGTTTTTTGAATATATTTCAGAGCAGAAACCTGCACAAATGGTCCTAGTTTGTTCTAGCAAAAGGTTCACTCTAAGTGTGCCTTTTCTAATCTTTTATATTGTAAAAGGAAAAAGATCTGAAAAACCATTGTAATATAACAAGTAGGTATTTTGCGTCCGGTTTTTTTTCCCCTCTGTTCTTCCATTAATTTCTCTGCCCTATAACATGCTGCAACACCTGCATGGGTTTTTGTTTTTTTCCAGCAACCTGTAATGCTTCCCAGAAAAATTGCAACACGTCTTGATAAGAAAGGTATATTGCCTTGTGTCATAGGTCAGTTTCCTGATGTCACTGCTCAGAGGACTAAAGAGCACAGCGTAAAGTAATAATCCCTAGGTATAAGTATTATTAAAATATTTGGTGGCCTTACCATGAACCTGATGCACTGTGCATCATCCCAGTTGGCAATGTTTTCCCTGTAATTATGTCATCAATCTGATACTATACCCCAAAGCTGATATTTCACAATATTCTCACAACCAAGTATTTTAACAACTACCTCTCATGCTGGTTTTGTACATTTTGTGTTTGTCTCATGTTTTTCTTCTTCTCCTGACTCGATCACAGCCAACGGTCAATTTGAAGATCTGGCTGCACGGCCTGTTGCCATACCTCTGCATATTCATGAGTAAAATCTTTCCATATCCACATGGCAAACCTTTCAAACTGTCATAAGGAAGAAATAATCACCTTTTCTTTAAAATCTAACAAAGCCCACCAGAGCTGTGTTCTTTGTATAATAGTTAACATTGTCACTAGTAATCAATTTATTTTACTGGTAAAGACAGTATTCTCATGACAAGTCAAAGACCTTTGGAAACAGTACATCTGTGCCTGCTATTTAAGCACACACAGACACAAAGAAGCAGAATATATTAGAAACAAAAAATATGTCAGCTTGTATAATGGTCCCATTGTTTGCTCCACCAGAGAGGGATTGTGCCATAACATATGACGCTGAATGTGCTTTTCTTGTTCTCCAGCCTTCATAATAAAGTATTTGATGCAAATACTCTAATCACATGGAGAAGATGCGGATGTTACTTGTCCTTCCTTTCACTGCTATCCCTGCTGCCTCAAGAAATGTATTTTTATGAATATTTAAAACCCCAAACAGTAAATTGATGGAATTCTGCTTTAATATGCTATTTTTAATAGCAGGTGCTTGATTCAGACTTGGCTTAGTATAAGCCCCCTCTGCCAGATATTGAAGCTACATTACTATAATGTTCAGTAAATGACACCTGCCTTATGGCTTCTCCAATCAGGCTGCTTAACTATTTTGTGTAAGACAGAAGAGGCAAGAAAAGGCACAGAGACCAGCATACATCCTATACAAATATATTATATTGCTCTGTACAGCATTGTAACTGCATGCAGCCCGGTGCAGCATCTCCTAAGGTGTAGTGCCCGCGATTTACAGAAAAAAGCAGATTTCCAGAGGTGTAGGAAGAGGTAGAATAGGTCAGCTCACTCATTTATAACACCCCACTTCCTCCTGAGCAGGGGGAGTTAAGGTGCAACTTCAAATACACAAAGTGACCTTAAGTAACAAGGAGCACATTGACCTTTAATTATGCTGCACGGACCCTAGAATTACCCAGTGCTAAAACAGCTCATCCAGTTCAATATTTTTGTTCCTACTCTCTTATTTATCAATGCTTGATAAAGAATGGGAAACAACTGCCCACAAGAGAAGGGAAAGGGCAGGAATAACTGTGGAGAGGACCATGGCTTGTAACAGGGGCCAGAGGCAGAAAGGAGTCACAGGTACACCCCAGCTACACTCTAGAAAGTACCATTCTCTGTTGACAGGCAATAAACCGCATGGCAAGCCTGCCTCTTCCCTGGCCGTGCACATAGCTCCGCACTAACTATCGCATACTGCTTGAAAGCTGCTAATTTTTCTGTAACTGGAAAAAGGTGCCCTCCATGAAACAAACCAGACAGGGATACATTCATTTATCTCAGCGTACTTTGCTGTAATACAGCTACACAACATTCCTATCAGAAGCAGCAACCTCAGTCCTCATCCTACCTACTGTTCCATGACTGCAGGGTCTTGCAGCAGCCTTCTGGATTACAGGATAGTTTCCAGACTTCTGCTCTGAGACACCTAAATGCGTTCTTCCCAAGTAATTTGATAGAAATGTAATAGTTCTTTCTTGCCTGTCTGGAGCTGGAATGGAAGGATAGAGCAGGCAGGCAGATACTCCGCTGCTTTCCCTTCCTGGGCACTCATTAATTGGGCTTTTACATGCACGTCTACATGATGGTATTGCATGTACTTATAAGCACATGGGGCTTTGAAAATCCATTGCTTCCATGTTATCGTACCAAATTTCATACTCTTTTCCTTATTGAAACCAAGGAGACTTCATGTGTGTGAGTCAAGCTACTGCAGAAAGCCACAGTGCAACAAAATCAACTTTAGACCAACACTAATTAAATTGAACAGACTAAGTATTGCCTGCTACAGCATGCAGCCCCTATGAAACAACCAGAAATAAAATCAGAGACGCAATTAAAAAGGTCTGTTAAAAGTACCTGACATTATGCATCCAGGTCCATGTGGCCATTAGTGTCTGGCATGAGCAGAAGGGGCCTACAGTGGTTCCTGTAACGGCTGAAGCTCCTTGGGACCCATTAACAACCTCAGCAACCCTTCCCCCAGACACCGGACAATGTAACAGAATTCCTACATCTCAAAAGCCCACTCCTATAAACAGAGATGAAATCTGAATATTCAAACCTTTGGCCCTCCCGCTGAGCACAGCTGAGCATGCTGCAGCTTAACTTCAAAGGCGAGAGCGCCCTGAGAAAGGAAGCGAGGGCCTATAGCGCGCGCGACGGCACGGGGCCTGGCCAAGCTATACGGCTATTGTGTGCGCTATTAAACAGCGCTGTAATGTACACAGCAGATCTTCCTTTGGAAAAACAGACTCAGCGTTTGGCTATTCTCACACAGGGTCAAATATACCTAATTATTACTTGACCGTTAATTTGCATTTCAAAAGGCCAAGCCAGCTCTGAATATCTCACTGCTATATCGTACCTTGCTGTGGGTTAGATAATAATTTAGGCTGCGCAGCGAAAGCACGGCAGAAACTTCCTCTCTACCCAGTGGTTACTTTAAGCTGGGACCAGGTGCTTCAGACCGCGCAGCTTTTGAATCCTGGAGCACGTGGATGGGACAGTGCAGAGGATGGCTACCACCCCCCATGCCTGGTCTGGGCAGCGATGCCTGGGCTGTAAGCTGCTGCTGAACAAGGGTGGAATCCTGATTCCTGGGGCACAGCAAGAGTCAGGCTCACACTGCAATAGCCCATTCAGGGATCTGGAGATCCAGCTGCAGTTCCCTGTATTGCTCAGTTCTGAATTTCCATCTTCTGCATGCTAAGCATACACTCGAACCAGTGGCAGTTCAGAGCATGGCTATCAGTGGTAGACCCTTGTAACTTAACGCTGGTCTGACTTCCCTACTCCCCACCCCATTCTGTACTGAAACAAAAGCATCATTCCTCCCAAATATTTCCCAAAATTGAATGTTTGAGATTTAGACTACAATAAAGTAATATCCTCCTTGAGCGAGTAGGACAAGAAGATACCTTTGTCCTACTGCGGCTTCTGCTGATGCCTAGGGACTACAGTCAGTGTTTCCATATAGCATTCCACGCAAGTATCTTTAGTGACACCTTAACACACTCAAGCTCATCTCTACTGAACAAGCATGAAGGAGCCTATGGCGCTTCCCTGTAAAAGTGTGCAAAAATGTACTTATAAATCACCATTTCTTTCTGCAGGAAGGACCGGACAGATCCCGCTTAAGCAGGACACTGTAAAGAAAATTTTTTGTCTATTTTTCAGGACTTAGGTCTTTCACCATTGCAACTGTTGTTTTTTTGCTAGGACAGTACACAGCTTGCAGTGTTTGAAATGAACCTCTAACTATAAACCTCTGACTATAATGCAGCCAGATGGTAGCACTGCTGACATGCCTGGCAGAGCTATTAAAAGTTGCCACATCTGAGGGTAAGATTGATTTCCCTTTCTTCATCTTTTAAGATACACCACCTGAACTGTAATCAGTTTGGTTTTGGTGGTGGATTTACTTGTTGCTTCATTTTATCCTTAATGGGAACACACGCATTTGTCTTTGGGTCACTCATAATTTCTGCTCTTTCTCTGAGCTCTCAGATTGATCCCTGTTAGCCAGCACTCTTTAATTATCTCTACTGCAAGGTCCATTCTAAAAGATAAAATTATAAGAGAATCTGTGCAATCTATGCCCAAGTATCTCAATATGCCCTTGTCACGCTGTAATAGCATCATTGCCTCTCACTGAGTGTAGTGGCTCTCTGAAGTCTAGATGGTAGCAACGGAAACGTGGGCTGGTAACACATTGATAGGTTCAATTTTTCACTGTCAGTGGAAGCATTTTTATTAAGCAGATGCATTAAAAGTGAAAGGTTTGCAAGAACATGCAGTGAGGTGAGTTGTAGTTGGGAAAGCCATCTTTACATCGAGAACAGGCACAGAAGTCTATCCTCATGGGTATCTTTAAAGAATACAGATCTGTGATTAATCTTACTGGCCATTGTGTGTCATATAAATGTCATCAAAATTCTCAGCATGTATCTGGCAGTAAAAATACCTGGTTGTTATTAAATAAAAAGTGAGGTGGTGATGATAGTTTTCCATAGTTCAGCACATTACTTATTTCATGGATCACTGGTTTGGTGCTGGGAAGAGTAGGAACAGAACAGATATGTTCATTTCAGGCCCTGAAAAATTTTAAACCTTAGTCTTATTTACAGAAGGACTTGTATGTATGAATTACACATGTGCACAGCTACGTTTGAACTCAGGCACTAAATATTTATCAGTAAACTGTCTAGCTGGCATACAGCTTTGACTCTGTACAGCATAGTTACAACTGTAAACTGAACTCAAAATTCATATAATCAAGAAAGATTCCTTAGCAGAGATTTTCACAAAACAACAGGCCAAAACTTCAAGATCTGACACAGATAGACGTGTAATAAGAAACCTTTGCCTTAGTGCAAGTGAATGCGTACTTGCGACTACAGACCCTGGGTTGTGCCAAGGAAGACATACAGCTGCTTTCCCTCAGTTGCTGCCCACCTTACTTGTTTGTCCTACCAAGACTGAACACACCAAACCGAGTGACCATCAAGAAGCTCTGCTGCTTTAACAGCTCTGCCAATCGCTATCTCGACTGGAACTTTGAAAGCAGTGAATCAAAGAATCTTCACCAGGCTGCTCTCCTCAGCACCCCGAAGAGACAATCTCTCATTGTGTCCACCATGTTTACTAAGACCGTAAGGAGGGAAAAGAGTATCTGGAAAGATGTTAGTGAGATTGCTACTACGTAATTTATAGGGAAGCCAAATCAGCTTTAGTTTTTGAGCTAATTAGTTACTTACATCATGGTTTTGAGATGTTTAATACAGTTATATTATGCTCAGCCAGCCACTATTTGTGCAATGACAGATTAAATATTTATTTTAATTACTACCTATAAACCAAATTTGTTCTGTTAGCATATTTATAAAACATTTGAGGTTAGCTCAGCTGATTAAAAATTGTAGTTAGATTAACAATTTATCACAGTTTTTACTAATTCAAGACACTCTTGGTAATCCTAGCAGACAAGGCAAAGATTGAACCGTATGGAGAAAAGACATCCTGACCAAGCCCTCAAAGGAGTCCCATCACATCAAGGATGGGACCTGTGCTAGTGAGAAAACTGTCCTGCTAATGACCAGGCTGGTGTATGTGGATGAAGAGGCTACCAGTGCAACATATCGCTATCCAAATTTTCCAGTCTACCACGACATAAAGAAACACTTTCACAGAGTCAAGGTGTGAAGTTCAACTATGTTTGCTTATTCCTTACAACAATGTGAGGTTATATTGGTTTTATTTTTCTCAACCCGTTTGACATAAAGCAGTGTTCATCTTTTAATAAGATACCCTAGAAGTTAGGTGTTCCATGAGGGAAATGAGAAAGGGAAAAATCACTTTTTTAATCTGCACAAATTACTTTATTTGAAGTTTTCATGAGATGAAGACATAGGAAAAGCTATTGATTGCAGGTGAGCAATATCGAGACAACTTACATGATACTATTTCAGGGTACTTCAAATACCTATTTCAAAAGCATATTTCATTAGAATTCCAGTGATAAATATTTCCTTGTCAAAAAGAGACAGAAAAACTGGATTATAAGGAATAACTTTTTGTGTTTTCCTTTTGTTCTCTTCTGCCTCTAAAGATGCAAAAAATGGAAATCAAAATTCCTCAAAAGCTCTAAGAGTTCTAAAAGTTACTGTTAAATTTCATAAGAAATCAGTTAAAGATGTTATTTTTTAAAGATTTATTAAAAAGCTTTCTCTTAGTCATGGCAGATTACAGGATGAATCCAGGCGCATCTCCCTGATGTGGAATGAAAACTCATGAGTACTAATGTAAATGCAGAATATGTCCCATTGATTTCTGCAGAGAGTTTTATTTCCAAAGTACATAAAAATGTTGCAAAACAGTTAAAAACACTATGAAGTGTCCTTTCCTATGCTATTAAAAGGTGCCTCTGTAGCCACATCTAGCTGTTCTTAGGGAGAAAATATTGCTTGTTATTAGACTTGTGACTTGGAGTCACTTCTAAATATAACTGTCATTTTAGCTTAGCTGAAACTAATATTTACTATTAGGCAGAAGTTAGCTATAGATTTAATGACCAATTTCTCCCATATCATAGAACATGAGGTTTGATGAGGAGTACAAGTTGCATCAAAAATAAAAGATAATTCCTTTTAGCATTATTTCCTATTTAAAGAGGAATAGAGGAATCTGACAATCAAAATAGGCCTATTATATTTCCCTTGCTCTAATAACTGAAACTGTTCCGATACAAAAAGATGAATTAATAACTTCTGTGTATCAGCATCAGAGACAGTCTATGGAAAAAATAACCCTTTTCCATTTGGATTGTGCTGATAACATTTATTTTTCTCTTTCCATCTGGAAACCCTGTGGGTATCATGAGAATTGTACTGAAGCTGATTGGGGTCATGTGTGAGGGCACTGGGATCAGAGCCAATGTCACGTCCAGCCTCCTGCAGCTTCAACAGCTCCCAGAGAGAGTGTAAGTACAAATCTGTGGCATATTGGGAAATGAGGGTGGTAACAACCGAGGTCAGTGGCCAGAGTGTTTCAAATAGTCTTGGGAGCAGTTCTTAACCCACAGCAGATACGTTGAATGGTGTTTCAATAAGGAATGGTGTTGTATCCTGCAGGAATGATGTTCTAATCCCGTTGCTTTATGAAATTTGGGTACAATCACAGAAGTACATGAAGCTTACATATCGCATGTAGAGAACCTTCTGTCTTCATCTGGTACAGAAGTTAAACAAGAAGCGTGAGATCTGCTGGTTTATTTACTTGTTTAATAGCATTGCCAAGAAGAAAATTAGAAGACAACAAAATCAGTATTTTAACTATAGCAAGATTAACTTTTCCACTCGCTCAAAGAAAGGCAAAAGTGACAAAAATCTACAGCAGCAGCAGAACTGTGAGCTTCCACACACTGCTCTTGCAATGTTTTCCTCGGACTGAAAATTACATGGAAGATGTGCTGTCTATGCTATATTTCCCAACCTAAAATATGAGTTGGTTTGTCTCATATGAAACTGGATTTTGCAGAGAAACTGTGGAACATCATCTCAATTTAGCAGACGATGAACCACAGACTTTAAATGTGCTGCTTGAGGTCATGCAGAAAACCAGTGCGAGCCGGGACCCAGTCCCAGTCTCTGGTTTAGCTGTATGCTGCTGCCTCGTCAAAGCAGCCAGCACCTGAACACTGGGACAGTAACTGTGGAGATGGCCATATTCACTGACTGCAATACATCTCTATTGAAGCTAGAGAACTTTGATTCCTATAAAAGCATCCAGAACTATAGGGAAAAAAAAAAAGAAAAAAAAAAAGATGTGGATAAATAGTGCTGACTAGCAGATGCCTTCTAGAACTGCCCCAAGAGCCTGACTGCTACGCCACACTCCAGTGCTCTGAACACAGCGCACTGACTGCCCTAAGCTACGGGCCATCACACCACTCAGGGACATGCTGAAGACAAGACATGTCTGAAAGCCCCTCTCCCTCATGAGCATTATGATTAGAGCAGAATATAACTTCTGTAACAACAGTCGCCAGCTTATATTGTGCCTCTGACTATTTTATATCACAGTCCAGTAGCTGGAGCATTTACCCATAAAATAAATGAGACCCTTCCCCACCTGAGCGTGAGGGTGCTCACTGTCCCTGGGAAGAAGGCTGGCTACCAGTGAGCAGGAACTAGGTGGGCAACGGTGCCACTCTCTCGATTCTAGTTTTGGTTCTGCTTCAGAACCCATTTCTGCTTGCTTCCTCCCCACCGCCCCCCCCGAGTGACTGGATAAAGTGCCTAGGCAGCAGGACCAGACCATGCAAATCCAAAGCTCCCTGCTGCCCCTCAAGCACAGTTTGCATCACTGAGCTCAAATTATTCTCCTTCTTGCTCACATTTTATGAATCATGTGACAGAACAAAAGAAACTGAAGCCCTGCATTCATCTCTGCCCTCCGATTACACCTACCAAGATGTGCTCCACAGGGAATTTGAGCCTATGGATGCCAGGTCCGTGAATCCTACCAAGCCTAGGTATGAGATACATTAACACACATAGATCAGCCAAGACGGCAGCTGTTGTAGGCATGTGAAACTGTCCTATGTTCCATTAGCAGCAATTAAATATACCATTAAATACACACAACTTCACAATAGTATTTGCTACAGAAACCCACATATTCTTTAATTGAGGTGGAAACAAACGGGTGCATCATCCTGCAGGAGGTGGCATTTTTCTAATGAAAACAGTATGATAACTTCAATGGACTTTATGACTTTTCATGCAGACAGAAGTGAATTCTCTGGGCTAAGGAGTCTGACTGATTAGCATAATCTCCAAAGAGGCTCTGTTCCAATTTTGCCTTGCCACTATGCAAAGAACAACCATAGATTCAACTATTCACCTTTCTGAAAAAGATGAACTTTTCCATCAGATGCATGTGGCCATGGGATGTGCTGAGGTCATCTGGTCTGTCTCAGACCCAGCCCTGAAATTCATCAGTGCTTTTTAATGATGTGCTTTTTCAAAAAAAATCTATTATGCGATTGTCACTTTACAGTTTCATACATACATCTATAAACATACGTATATACCTATGCATATATATGTGTGTGGGACAAAGGAACAGAAATCAGCATCTGTGCTTTAGACTACGACCTATACTTTTCACCTCCCCAAAAGTAAGTGTGGAAGGGGCGGATCATTCTTGGATGTCTCCCCACATCAGCAGCAACACTGCACCGTTACACCTCAGTGCTTCAAGAGCAGATGAACATGTCTTCTAGGGAGAAGTCCAGTGCCCTATTATTCAAAGCCAGAGTGTTGTTAATCACATGCTCTCAAGCTTGTAAACAACAGTAAAATCAGTAGACAGCCTTCAGAAAAAGATTCTCTCACGCTAGCCTATTAAACTATTTCTGGATTTTAAACCGTGGTTAGACTGCAAAACCACATATACATTTCATAAGTTGAAAAATTCCTTATGAAGTTTCAAGATTTCTTTTTAATAAATCAGATTCCAATTCAAATATTTACCCACTGTTTTTGCATGTCAGGTTAAGACAACTGACAAATCAAATATGCAGTGCACAGTTTGCTGCCTGATTCCTAGCACATAAAAGCTGATTCTAATGGGAATATCACAGACTTGAAAGTGAGCCGGGATACCTATACATGAGTAGATACTAGAGCAGTATTTTTTCAATGTGTTCATTTGCTAGACCCCATTTGTTAAGTATGGCAAAATCTGAGAAATGACAAGGGCCAAAACATTTCTCACATGCATGAGCCAACCATCTAATCTCAGCCTACTAGGAAATGTGGTCAGGATAAATGCAGCGAGCTCCAAAACCTCAGAAATCCTATACACTACAGCAGAAATTCTGCTGCCAACTTTTACTAATTTTAGAACAAAGAAAGAATATTTTAACAAAACGTTGTTGACCAATTTGTTCAAAGTTCCTCCAGTTCTTCCAGTTTAAGTGGATAAAATAACAGTGATAATAAAATTTATCAAGTGTCTTTCACCTGACAGCAAGCTTTTGCCTTCAGCTGTTTCGTTTGCTCTATGAAACACATCTCATAGACTTAAGATACCCAACTGCAGATTATGGGAAATGCCTGATTTGCTCTTCCCAGGAAGCACAGCATCTTCAGTGCTACCAGTGATGAAAATATTTGCATTCTTACAGCTTGTCAGGGAACCAGGAAGGAGAGACAGATGCTCTGAGGGCAGCAGGCCCAATTCAGTTCACATTTGACTGAAACTCTCCAGTGACGATGTTTTAGTTTTCTGCTATTAGAACCAATATAACGAACCCAGTAAGGCACTGCTGCCCTAGCACCCAGGTACACTGGGACACGGCGGAGCTGTCAGCCCTGCTGCCATAGACAAGTTCCATGCCGCTCGCTGGAGCCCGGCCACAACAGAGGTACGCACTGGTCTTGCTGCAGTGGCCAGGTGCACCTGGGACCACCAAGCTTCTGGCTGTCAGATGCAGTGAAGCCAGTACCCATACTGTTTCAGATTATTTCCACACAAGAAGCCTGCAAAATACGTTTAATATGCAGGAGCTACAGATATCCTATGTTATCGCTGGGTTCTTTTGTACCTTTAAGCTGCCTTTTCCCATTCCAAATTTTTTTCCCTCCCCTCAGTTCTCTTCCACCTCCTGCTCCCTCTCCCCCAGTTAATATGTTGCATCTTATTTCATGCTGTGACACCATTAGTGGAACCTAATCTCCTCTCTAAAGTAGACTATTAGTGTTGGTTGGGGCCACTTATGAGGTCATACGCTCACACAGCACTTATCTGAAGTAAATGCCTTGTAGCTAATCAGGAAAAGGTAACACACCATCACCCTGCTCACGGCTTCCCAGCACCCAAATTTCACTCATTTACAGTGAGAGAAAGCCCAAGCAGCCCAAGCTTTGTGTTTTTTCTTTTGCATGACAGAAGCTCTAGCCCTTAAGTGACTAGGATGGAATGAGAAGGGAATAAACAATTAGACAGGGCTGCTGGAACAAATCCTCCTGTTTCATTTTTCTTCTTCACTTGTCTCAGCGGGAGTAGTTTTACCTCCTATTGACACCCATTGTGCTCTTGGCTGCTCGCTATGATGCAGCTGTTTTCTTAATGCCTATCAACCCTCTGCCTTTTTATGATACAAAGGTGACTTGTTAATACAAATGTTGTTGAAACCTTAATAACAATGAGCCCCAGTTGTGATCAATGATATTGCACCTTGGCAGGGAATGTATCAATGCTTATGGATTCATTTAAAAGTCATCTGCACAAGGTTGCCGATTTTTTATTTTAAAAACCTACACATAAGAAACGCCTGCTCTATTAGACTGACGTTTCTAACTCTACTGGGTGCAGTAATGCAGTATTATAGTTCTACCGTTTCCTGCGGTACCTACTTAGTCTCATATCTACCATTTTCTATCTGCTCCAGAGACTACATTTAAACAGAAACTCAGTCCTCCAACAAAATCCTCAGTTGTGCTCTGTGCTCTTAAAAAGGGACTCTGATGCACCCATTCTTCTCCAAAGGTACTTCCAAGGCAGAACAGACAGCCACGTGGTTCTCAATACCCTTTTTGTTTCATTATCGACACCTCAGTGCAAACCAAATGCTATGACCACCAGCTGAATTGTCTCTGGACTTACTAAGCAGTGTGATAATGTTATTTCAGAAAGGACATTATCCATCGAAGCTGCCTATATGAATGGCTACACCTCAAAATGCCTTTATGTTCAAATGTAAATATACAATTTTTAATGATGACAGGCTGGTGGTTCTTTCCTTTATAGAATCATTTGGATGTTAGCCTAGTCCCATCAATAGATGTATGCTAGTGCAAAGTGACATTACATTAAAAGCAGATCAGGAATAATGAAATTTAATAAAGATACCCATCTATGTAACTGACGTTAATGTGCAAAATCCATAGAGAAGTGCCATTTTCAGATAGTAAAAAGACCGAGTAAACTTCGTTCCTCAAATATTCTCAGTTCTTGATCAGCGTATTCCAAATCATTTCCTACTTAATCCACTCAACCAGAGACATGATCATTGGACTATGCAGGGATCAGTTTGCCCTAGAGAATAAAAGCTTTCGGTGTTCAAAACATGAAAGCTGAATCATTCAGAATGTGAGCTACACTGCTATTGTAATTCTAAGTAGAAGAACTATGCTGCTTTATGCTTTGAAAACTGTTTCCAGTGTTCGTGTCATATATTCCTCCACTCCAGATCATTACACTCTTGCATGAAACTAATCAACATTACAAATTGAAATTAATCTAGCAAACACACTGTTTCTCATTATAAAATTATTAGGTTCCATTACACTGTTTTAAAAGTCCACACAGGAATCAGCTGGAATTTTGACAAGTGACAACTGCAAAAGCAGGAATAGCTTCTAATGCCTGATTTAGAAGTCTTCAGAATTTGTACCTCTGTATTGTGAACAATAGAGTCTTTTTTGAACTTTGGTTTGTGCTAGGACTCTGAGTCACCGATTATTTTATGGTGTTCAATGAACTACAGTATGAGTCATTCATGAGCTTTCAACTATTTTTGGAATTGTGTTATTTTGCTTAAAATTGCAGAAAAAATGACTGGCAGAAGTGACAAAAAATGCAGCATGGTAGATTTAGTAAGATCATGAGATGGAAGCAGAGCCTATACATATCAGCATAAAAAAAAAATTAAGCAAAAACTAGGTCTACAAAGGAAACGAGGGATTCAACAATGAATTGTTAGAGAGTTATTGTATTCTGAACAGGATCCATTTTACTGGAGCTAGTTATGATTGCCAAAAAGTTCTTGCCTCAGATGCTGTCCGTGCTTACAATACTTATTTCCATACTCTGCTACAGTTTATCATTTCTACAGCGTTCTGCAGACACACACAATTTGTACAAGCACTAACTGATTAACAGCTTGATTGTAGGAACGTTAGATACCATATGAAGTGCATGATCCAAAGCTAATTTCAGTTGGTGAAGTCAGTGAAGAAAAAAATCCCACCAAAAAAGAGTTACTCCTAATACAGTCTAGGATACAGAGAACAACTATTCTTAGTGCTGAAGAGTGATTATTCCTAGATTTACATAAGGTTTTTGTTCTTTTTTTTTTTTTTTTCTTTTTAATGGTGCCTAAAGCCACTATGTATCATAAGCAATGGCTTCAGCAAAAAGACCTGAAACATCAGCATCGCTGGAAGATAGGGAAAATAAACCACTCTTTACATAAGGCACATGAAGAGTGGTGGCAGAGCTCAGAGCTCACAACCTTGTGTTTATGATGAACATCCAACACTGCTTTTCACACAGGTTCAAAATAAAGGACATTTAGTCATGGTTCTGTTGAGCAGAGATCAGTTTTGGCTTTCTAGCAAGGCTGAACTAAGGCCATTTGGATTGGAGGAATAATGGGAAGGATTGTGTCAAAATCTGGAAGTTTTTCCTCTATTGAGAGCCAAAGCTCTTGTGTCACAAGACTCTGCCTGAAAGAGAAAGTTTTCTTAGATGCATGACTGTGTTGACACTTATTCTTGCCTGAGAGAGGCTTTTCATGGTTTTTTTTTTTTTTAAACTCCTTACTAAGCAGTATAAACTAAGTCAAATAAGAATGGGCTCATGGGGCTTCTTTGGATGGAACTAACAAATTTACACTTTAGTGAATTCTGAACAAGCCTTCCCTGAATACACAAGATCGTAGTCAGTGAGAAGTTCACCATTTCTCAAATTAAAGCTTGGTCATTTGGACATCAAATGGATAGACAGACATCCCATCTTGTTCCCTACAATGGGAACAAGGGATAACTATCAATATGGTACCAAGTGTCCTTCAATGCTACCAAGATTCTGAGTGATTAGGGGATGATAGATCTGCATTTTCTAGCGTGATACTATGAAAAAAACAGTAACTTACATCCAGCCTGTCCCAAATGATTTTAATACCCTTTCCTACTGTATATCCCCGAATCTCCTGCTGCTGAAGAACATTATGCTAGTGATGGATCTCTCTTTCCATACAGTTAGCAGTTTGCTGTGTACAGACTAAAGCAGTGGAGAGTTCAGAGCTCGTGAGACTGGCCATTCAGCCTTCAGTGCACAACTCGCCTAAGACAACAAGTAGTATTAGCACTAGCAAGGCATCTTTTATAAAATATTTGGTCACAATACTGTGATTTGTCAAATAAATGTTTTATAGCGAATGTTTAGAAGAGGTCCTCTGTTCAAGTGAGCAGAAGAGGGCTAGGGATACTCAGCTGGCAACAGAGGGTGCTCAATGCACTGAGCCATTCAAAGTAAAATGTCTCCGCATCATCATCATACGATGATATGGTGGTATATCACAGAGTGTAACTGAGGTATTTACTAGTAAATGGTAACATGGCAATCATTATACAAACTATTTTTTTCATGAAAAATGTTCTAAGAACTCTAATTGTCTTAACACATAAAAATTATCTTTGGGAAAAAAGTTTCCCCCCACAGCTTCGGTATTACTGCATTTAACTGACGAAAAAGCTGAGGGAAAGGCCTTGTCTGTCACTAGAAAATCTGCAAGAGTAAGACTGTTGCTTGGACTTCAAACTCCTTCCTGTCATGCATGAATGACAGGTGCCAGTTGCAGTAGTTTTCTATACTCCTTTCTGGAAAATTTGAATTGTGCTCCTCCGAAGAAAGAGCTGGCTGCCCACCCACATTCGCAGCTACAGTAAGTAGGACTTCTACAAACTTCCTTACCGTAGTTCTTGTTGGGAGGCAAATTCTCCCATTTCAAGTTTTAGAAAACTGACTGCTTAAAAATCAAAAGGCTAACAATAAAGAGGGAAGGGGGGTACTGTTTCTCATGCTAATCTATTAAAGGACAGCACGAGTTAAGTAGTTCTTCATTAAAAGGAAAAATATATATATATAAATAATTAGGTACTTTTTATCACTTAAGAACAAAGGATAAATCTTTCGTTAACATTCTGGAAGAAAAGTTGCCTATATTTTTGCTGACGTTTTTTCTCTGAGCAGATCTAACAAAACTTTCTCTATATTGTAATGCTATTTGTCTCAGCCAGCCTAGTACATCATGTAATCATATCATTCGAGCTTGTTTCAGGTATGGGTTACTTTTCCATTAATTATATTCCAAGCACATGTATACATAGCAGAGCTGTTGGGATGTCTATTTCTATTAGTTTAACAAGCCCTGGTATTAATGAGATTGCTCTATAATTGAACCTTTTCATGGGTCCCTTGGTGATGAAATTATGCTAATCTGAATCTGCAACCACAAGGCATCCATCATACTTGATCAAATAGTAAACATCAACAGTGATATGCTAGGAGTGTAAATGTGCCGTTAATTATTACATAAATGAACAAGCCCCATTATTTCATCTTTTTATTTGTGCAACTTAATAAAACGGGTGAAGGCAGAGTGTATCAGACTTCCACTATGTGGCAGCATGGTCCACTTAACAAGAGCATGAGCTTGTAAATACGGTGGTATCTCAGTCCTGATACACTCTGTGTGAGAGGAAAAAGAAGGTGGATATATTTCATCTGTTCTCAGTCACTGTTGTGGGAAACAATGATACTGATCAGTTACATACGTTTAAAAGAGAAAAAGCATCCACTTTTCCAACTGCTATAATTGTTTGCCTCTAAAGCATGCATGGTTTGGGGATCACCAAGGGTTTTCACCGAGGGACATATATCTCATAACATCTGCTGTGGGATGATTTATACCAACTTCAAAAAAGGTTTGTAAGCTTAAGCACAGACGTAAGACCTCATGTACCCACACGTGCAAAAATAGATGGATTTGCAGAATGCGTGTGTTCCTGTAGGCATCACTCCCCACCTACGGTCACACCACACTAAAGAAAAGAAGTAAAAATATCAGGCCACTTTTAATTAACAATATGAGGAGGAACAGAATTTTCACAGTGCAGGCATAAAAGTTAATATGCTTTTTTGCCCACGTTTTTTTATGAGGTGCACTGTACCCCATAACTATCTGAGCAAGCACTGAATTTCAATGCAAGTTGGTTCTGGTTTTGCTTTAACATATACAGATTTGAACAGAAAATAAAAGAAGCCAAGACTTTTATTTGGTTTGGTATAGCATTTTTAGCTTGACAAATCACAACCCCAGTATCTATCTGATGACCAAAGCATTCTTCCACAATTGTTCTGCTAAAGAAAAAATATCTTATCAGAGATCTTATGAATATTGTGAGCAAGATTTGTACTTTACTGGCATGAAATACACTGGTGCTAGATGTCAGGGACAGATTTCTAAGAAACAAGATATTTTTCCCTTTTTGAATGTACTTCATTAATTTGTATAAAATGAAATATGGTGTGGCAATGATATTGATGCTAGATTTTAGCACAGTTTGACTCATGCCTTGCCTCTGCCTTTTTAATATTTGACAGAACTATTTTAACCATCTTTGTGGAAAAACACATTCTGTAAGCTATCAAGTTACACATGCAATTAATACAAAAATACAGGGATAAATATTCTGCCTTTTCACTATCCATTCCACAGAAGGAGCATATAATTCAATGAGGGAGTGTTCAAAAATGTATTTGATAATTCTTAGACATAGTTCAAAATAAGTTCCCTGGATTGACTCAGCCCTGGGGCAACGCAACTTATAGGACTAAAAGTTGTTCACTCCAAGCTGATTCTACTGATGCTTAAAATCAAGATAAAGGTCCTTGGTGTCAGGGCCTGTTCCGGTATTTGTTACCTCTACACGCAAGTGAACTACAAAACCTTAGGCTGACTTAACACACTATCAGAAAAAAAAAGTGTTAGGATAGTTTAGTAGGTTTCTGAAAACATTCTCACTGGGTTTCTACTGATAACATACTAATATAAAAACATTCCCATTTCAAAACTTAAGACCTGACTCTTACATAGACAATGACTTAAAAACAAGATGAAATAGCGCTGCCCCTCAAAGCTCCCAGTCTTATCATGTATTTATTCACATCCTGCTAATGACATTTTGCATTCTTGAGATAGTTTGCCCCAACTTCCCTTTACTAAAATTGAATTATTTTGTCATATATACAAATCAGGGGCAGAGCTTCACAATATAGAAACAGCATACCAAAAAGTACAAAAACATTCAATCTTGCGATTTCTTTCCTTTTTAACATTTGTCAAGGGAAACACACAGGATTCTGGACAGGAGTGCTGCACAAGCAAAGTGCCACGTTCTGTTGCTGCTTACTTAAGCTTAGCAGCACAAAACTTAACAAATAAAGCTACCAGAATGTGGCTGAAGATCAGGAAGCAGCAGTCTTTCTACACACAGCAACGTACAGCAGGGATTTACCCAGACATTTTTTCTATTAAGAATTGCCACTGAATGTAGTCAAAGAAAACCCACCTTAACTTATGCGGGTTGTGAAAGGAATGAAAACTGTCTCACGGGTCTCACTGACACCTCACAAGTCAGATGTTGGACCCGATTCTGACCTTATTCACACTATCATCACTGCTCATTTCAGCAGCCTGTCTTACTCCCGTTTCAAGCAAGACGAGTGTCAGGCAGTTTATTTTTAAGAGACTGTTTCCATCCTTCCTTTTTCTTGTTTTTGACAGCATTGCCTAACGTTGTGGTTTCCCTCAGAAGTGTTTCTGTAACTGTCTCCTGCTGAATCAGCAGCCTCCCACACTGACTGTAGCCATGCCAGCTACATCAGGTTCACTCTGTTCTGTGCAACCACCTATGAGTCTCAAACCGTATCGAGAAACCCTGTGATTCAAAAAGATAAGCAATCAAAATGTGAAGGGACCTTGAAAATTAGGAGGTGAAGGAGCAGCGTATCTACACCCAGAAACCCACCGCCCCGCCCCCAGAAGCAAAATAAAACCATCTCAGGTTTGCATGAGCGTGTGGATTTGACCATACAAAGGTTGAAGTTCCCTCTGGAGGACTGCTGACTGAGGAACGCCGGCATCTGCAATGGCAGGATCCTTCCTAGACACCTCCAGGTGCTCCCTCAGCCTGCAGAGGCTTACACCGAAATCACTGGCCATTCCCAGAGACTGTTCCTTCCTTCTAGTAAGGTGGCGGCACAATGACCCTAGCCAAAACAGTACTGAAGCACTTCGAAAAGCTGTCCTGCAGGCTTGACTCTCCACAAAACATGTCTTTGCTTTCATATCCCTTTCTGAGCACAAATGCATGCTCTTAAACTTGCAGCCTGCATGAAACATTTTGGTCACCTGCACAACACAGGAAAAAAGCTGTGTGAGAATGCCTTTAGCTTGGCTTGAACTAGGACAATTTAAAATAGTCACATTCTGCTCTTAAGAGTTTTCAGTGTTAGCCCCTGTAATCAGTGCTCATTGTCTCCCTTTTGGAAACCTGTATTGTGTGTCACCTCAGCTCGCCTCATTTCAGATTCTAGTTACTGAATCTGATTTTTATTTATTTCTAGACTGAAGATTCCTTTATCAATGCAGATACATAAAATAAACCTCTACAGTTCTGTTATGATAAATTATCGTTACTATAGTTTACCTAAGTACCACATGATACACAAGCATGGAGCAGCTTTTCCAAAAGACAGAAGCTTATTGAACATTTGTACCATTATTTATAATTACACCCAATTTTATTCTATCCAGATAGCACATTAAAACCACTCACTGAGGTTTGGTTGGGGTTTTTTTGGCATTTTAAAAATAAGAACTTCAAACTGTTCTTATAATTTCTAGTTCATAGTCATTAACAGAGACCTATCCTTTCCTTGGTTTTATTTCTGCATACAATGCCTTTGCTACATATCTCTATGTATCTTTTAGTCATTATTTTCACTTTCTCTCCAAACAGCAGCAACAACCCACACCTAAAATCCTATTGCTTCCTTGCCCGTGATTTCTTAATACTTAACAAAAGAATTCAAGTAGTCTCAAACTATGAATGTTTCTATTAAAACCAGAACACCTTTACCTAATTTACATCTTTATTATTAATATTATTATTATTTATGGACACCATGTAAGTTTCTAGTCTTGATAATATATTTATTTTGACAATATATTCTAACCAAGTGCTTGATTAGCTACTTGTTTCTGCTGTTTATAGAAGTCCCCTATCACAAGATTTGTCTGCAATAACAGTGATTCTTTTCTATGTGAGACCATACATTTTCAAATCATGAATGACAGTGAAACAAGTAAACCCACTAAAGTGAAAGCAGACTGCAATTCTCTTCCTTTTCATCCATTAACTTAATCAGTTTCCCTGCTGACAAGTACATTCATTTGAATGTAAATTAAGAATGACCATATAACATGCTATTTCTTGTTTCAAGTGAATTTCTAAATCATTTCCCTTGTGTCAAGAATATCCCTCTACACTTTTAAAATCAATATAGTTCTCATCCTTTCTTGACTAGGAGCTCCCAAACCAAGCAACCAAAGAAGTAATCCCAAAATACAGCCAGAAAAGGTCAGCACTGAAGTTGAAAGCCAACTAAGGTTAAGTAATTACTGCAGATTTTCCAAAGTTCTTATCATTCAGAAACTCTCTTTCTGACACTTCATGGCCAAAATTCAGATATCTTTAAGTATTCTAGTTCTAACTTATTTATATCATAAAACTCAAGACGAACACCAAAACAATCGTATGTGGATTTGAAGTTTTCAAGTCAATTTATAGGAGTTATGCTCCACCTGGAACAATTAACATTATTTTTCAGACAATCACGCAGTCATAGGAGTGACAGTTGGAAGGAAACACTGCAGGTCAGTTCGTCCAGCCGTCCAGTCAGGCAAGGACCGCTACTAGCACTAGAACAGCCATGTATTTCTGTAGCTGACTCTTGAAAAACTGCACAGATTCCACGTGTCGACATCTGCAGTTGTGTAGCCACATTTGGAACATCATTGTCCACGATAAAACAACAAAGGGTTCAGAACAACATCTTTCAAAGATCCGTAAGTGTCAGATTTTCAGGTGGCCTTTAAAGCCAAACATCCACCTCATTTAGATATGGATGGGTAAATCTGACAGTTACAGCTATCACCCAAATTTGGTCCATGTTAGACTACAATACGAATTTCTCTCACAGTCCATATAACTTTTTCAGGTAACTTCAGATGCACGTAACTTCTGATTCATCAGCTGAGAGGAAAAAATAAAATATTCCTGGTGCCACAAGAACAAAATATCAATGCACTGTGCTGCACTGCAGAGTAACAATAAGCTGAACTTTCAAGGAATTCAAAGTCCATTGGTTAACTATTCCAAAACTCCTGAAGCAGGTTTACTTTTGCGCCCTTCCTAATATCTTGTGCCTGTCAATACCTGTCACCCATCTTCTTCTGGATGAATATTTCTCATTCAGTACAACCAAGACAAATGAAGTGCCCGTGGATATACACATGCATCAAATAGGTATGCATGCTCAGAATCACTAAGGGATGAGAGAATCACAAACTGGAATAGAGCGCAGAAATTGAAATCTTACATGAAGGGTTGAGGTCATTGTTTCAGTGATATTCCAGGGGAAAGGTTCTAAAATTCTAGCTGAAAACTTTAGAAGACAGTCTCTCAGAGAACATATATATGTGTGTGTATGTTTGTGTGTGGTCATATGGCCCTTTGTTACCATTGCAGCTATAGAAAAACCATAATTTTCTTTTAGATAGGCCATAATAACCTTGCTATTACTGCAGTAGGGGTCCTATCAAGAGTCCAACAATACAGTTTTAAGTCAGATCTGGTATCATTACTGTAGATGACAGTAGCTATAGTGAAAACAGGCTGAAGTGGTTTCCCAGGAGGTACATACTCAACGTTACCTACAGAATGACCAACTGCAAACTTTCTGGCACCTCTCTTTGAAGGGGTAAGGAAAGATAGGTTATGACCCCCAGATAGGAGCAGTATAGACATCACAGCCTAGAATTAATGGTTACAAGGTAGAATTAAACTAGTAGCAAGTCTAACTGTTATGACACAGAGGTCAACACTGTCGGGCAACTAAGGAAACCACGGGCCTAAATAGTTTTGCATACAGCAGTGGAAAACTACGGTTTCCCTCTACTGAGCAGGAGCCACCTGAAGATGATGCGCAAGCCACACAACAGTACAGCAAGCAAAGGTGGCCAGTCAAAATGTTGGCCCTTCAAAATGTCACCACAACACCTGCAGAGTCTGGAAGCTGCTAAATCCAGGTAGCCTCCAAAAAAGGGTTTTCAAGTTCAAAACCTCAAACTTAGTTGTATGAAGTAGGTGGAAATCCATGCAGAAAGGTAGAGTGAGCTGAAAGGGGACAGGACCTTTGAGGAAAGAGATGGTTTTGGAACTGGATATGACTGCGTAAAATCAGCTTAGTGTTTGGGAAATATCAGGTTGCTTTGGAGAGGGACAGGAATAAGAAGCGGGGACTGAGGAACTCCAGCAAAGATTGAGGTTGCCATGGGCCAGCCTCCTGCTCTAGCAGAACACCCTAAATGTATTTCAGATTGGAAACATCCTTAGGACTGGTATGAATACACCTACCCCCGCTTCCCACATTGGACCATCTATTTAATGCCCAAATTAGCATAATTTCTACAAAGAAGTAGAATCTGTGGTTTCCAAATATACAAGCACAGTTTTTACCGCACTAATAATGTTTACATTAATACAGTTACATTTAGACTACCTGGCACAACACTGCCACTGAACTATGAACTGTGCCACTGCTAGGGGTACTAGCCTTTTTTAAAGAAACCTGCTCCCTTCTCCAAAACTCTTGGTGGAAAAAATACTCTGTAGACCATCCTAACCTGTTAGATGTTCACTCTGTCCTTATGTTTATTCCTTGACCACTCCACTCACTTTGTTTGCCTTCCTGGGTGCATCCAAGGTTTTAAAACCTCTACCGTAATCATTTAACGAGGCTTCTTGTACAGTAAAATGCCCCATGGTCGTAGGCTGAATAAGGCTAGTGTCAGCTATTGCCCTGCAAAAAGATAATATGTACGTGCAGATAAGGTCACATGCCAGGGAAAGTGGTTAATGTGGAGAAGGTATCAGCTAATTCTTGGCTCATTCCTTTGAAAGAAAATAGGTTTAGTAAACGAATCATCATGTAGTTTTAAAGATTACTTCACATCCATACTTTCTTCATCTTTTGAGTTTCCACCTTTCCTTGCTCAAAATATAGCAGACTTTAATTTCACACAAGGAAGACTATAGCTTCACATTAAGATCAGATTCAAATCTGCAAAACTCAGGAAACTTGGAACCGTTAACTTTAAGGTTATATCCCACTATCGAATTACAGAATTATGTTCATTAATGCAGCTATGGCTGCAACCCCCCGATGTGTTTACCACTGAAATAGCTCTGTGACAAAGCATTATGCCTTCTTCAAGAAGTCATAATAAAAAACCCTGAAGTTCTACTGCAACAATGCTGTTTTTACAAAACTTTCACAGTTTTACAACTTTCACCTGACAGACCATAGAGATAATACTTTTTCAGGCTAAATGATTTAATCTTTCTGGACAGATTTCATAACTACAGTGGGTATAGATTATGTGTGAAAGGGGGTGAACTAAAATCTAATTAGATTTCATTTTAAGTCTAGTTGCTGCAATTATGACTTCTGAATAAAAGTGGTTGTTATTTAGCAGGGTAGCCTAAGCAATGCACATAATTGTTATAATTATTATGTACCTAATGATATCTAATAGGAGTCAGCATTGTAAATAAATGTTGTAGACTGTTCAGAAGGGTGGCCTGCACTTTGCAGAAAACTAAATAACAAAGGTTAATAAATATGTTTGCAGATGATTGTTTTACAGGAACCCTGGGCAGCACTATCTGTTGGAGATTAGCTACATTAGGACTCAACAGACCAGAAAACATCCAGGATAATAGTCTTGGTACTAGCTTATAGATGCAGCATATTAAAATAGCTAAACTAAATTCCTTCTTTCCCCAATACTCCTCAAGTATAAGCTATACTGTTAATTCTTTTATAAGATTACTTAGTGGACAAAATACAACTTATTTATTGAATAAATCAGAGAACATGAAATCAACGATACAGACAGTTCTTCTGTTCCAAGCTCCTATTTAATTCTCTGAATTTAAGAATATAAAATGGATACTGCTGTTTGAAGTGTGGATTACAATAGCTGCAGATGCTGTCTAACCCCTATTTGCACTGTATTAGCAGAAGAATTGTATTTATGTAATGAAGACAATGTCCACTGCTGATATAGATGACACATTATAGATTTAAAATTGCATGTGTTTGCAAAGTGCATTTCAGAACCTTCAATTTCCAAAGTCCATTGTGTTTTCAATTATCTACCCACCCAGGCAAACTAGGGAGAGACTAATCAAGCATAATGTCCTCACATACTTCCCACTATGCCTTCCTTAGAGAGGTCAAAGAGCACTGTCAGATCACGATTGCAGCTTGCTCTGCCATGGGAAACACTGGTATGATTTACAGTTTATAGTCTCCATCACTAAATGTAGCCATTAGTAACAGTATGCCTAGCTACAAAATAATTAAACATTTTGCTATTTAAAGTTTTCTCACATGACTTCTGAGGTAATTTTAACATTTTGAAATTATTTTGGTAGCGGTCAGTTTAGGTTCCAGAAAAGAAAAAAAAAAAACCAAACCAACAAACAGCTTGTGGTAAATGTTCCAGTACTGTATTTAAGGCTCATGGTTTGAGTATAAATATTTGGTTTTGAATAACACATGTAATACAGGCTGCAAATGAGGGGAAAGGGTATGTGTATCTCACATGTTAGTGGATGGGTTATAAACTGATTGCTGTCCTAGAATAAAAGGGCATAATCCAGACAGGAGGCAATTAGGTGACTGAATTGGAGGTTTGTAGATCGTCACATAAAAGCTATCCCCCAGAGAAACTTCCATCAGAGATGAGAATTGGCCACTCGCTCACCTCTGTGTTGAGCCTGCTCATGTTAAACTATCACTGCTGTGAGAACGGGCACGTTGTTACACTTCCCCATCACATATAATAGGCTCTGGCATCATCAGCTCATCCGGAGAGGAGAAAAATTTATCTAAGATCCTGCATATGATTTCATTTTGTATACCCAAAAGAATGACACCTCTGAGACAGCTGAACAGAAGGAGAAGGTAAAAGTCATCCCTATCAATACATGTGCCCTTTCCTCTACTCACTGTTACTGGAAGGCAGAGCAGCTTAGAAGTTTTATCCTACCGTATACCTATCATATACAAGCCATAAATGTATAACAAGAAACAGTACATTACAACATCTGCCTCAGAATATGGTCCTTTAAATATGTGAAGCATATAACAATAATGAAATATTGCCTTTAACCTAAGTTGGGTATATTAGAATCTACTAAAGGTGCAGCTGTCACAGTGAAAGCAATCGGTCAA
Organism: Falco biarmicus; assembly: GCF_023638135.1. Taxonomy (NCBI): domain Eukaryota; kingdom Metazoa; phylum Chordata; class Aves; order Falconiformes; family Falconidae; genus Falco; species Falco biarmicus. Next base: position 17,277,838 of record NC_079302.1, read on the forward strand.
CTGAACATTATTTTACAACATTAAGAAGGGTAGCAATGCTTTTGGAACAAACAAGAGCGCTCCTTTCTGGCTCAGCTTTCAATTCAGGAATAATGTGAAATTATGAAGTTGATTCAGCTCAGAAAAAGCATAATTTTTTAATCACAATATTTTTTAAGCCACAAATGGAATTCATTTTAACCATTCATGAATTAAAGATACGCTTTGAAATTGAGTCCGGCTTCCTAAAAGCATATATAATATATCTATACAGCAAACTTAGGCACTAATGTAAACCAAGTTCTATTTACATTTTGATTGCTACCTCATATCTATCAATTAATGTACTGTACTCATAAAACACAACCTTCAACACCCAGCTGACGTGAAGAACTTCCGTATACATTTCAGGCTTAGTTTCTACAGATAACTTCACACATAGCATTGCCAATAAAGTACTGTACTCTGGTTTTTATCTACCTAAAATTTATCTAATATTATATGAACCAAGTTTTCTTCAGTGAATTCCGTGCCTTAAAAAACACAGCCTAACAGAGCATTAAAGCAACAAAAACCAGCCCATTTCACACACGTTAACAGAGCTCTAACAAATTGCACATGAAGTCACAAACACCATTTTTTCATTGATACCAGTAATAATTTTGATTCAGAGAACTAACATTTTCCTCATCAAAAAACCCCATTAAAATAAAAGTCTCTCCTTAACTTTCCATTGGCTTTAACAGGAGTTTTTGCTTAGCCAACAAGTTGTGTCTCCCCGTTAGGCTCTGGGATCAGGAATACACGGACGGTCAGAGGGCTTAAAGAGTGACCCTTTACTCAGTGAATAAAAGAATCTGAAAAAGAGGTATTCAGTAAATAAAAGAATCTGAAAAAGAGGCCCAGACCCAATTTTATTTTTTTTACATACATATAATTTCAGTAGTATCATGCAGGTGAACAAGGGAAGCTGAACTAGTGTTAAATGCTTGTTTCTACACAACTGACCTGCAACACAAGCCAAAATATGCCCAAAATGAAGGATTTTATTAGACAGCAAGTTGAGTATCCAGATGGAAAAAAACAGGATTCAAAGTATCACTAAAAATTGTGAAGTTCATCCCTGTTTATAAATACAAGATACAGATGCAAGCCACGAATGCTATGGAACTGAAACCATTCCTCTCTTTCTCTTGCCCACTTAAATCAGCACACTGAGCAATCCAGGTCTCGTTTATTGATTATCCTAGCTGCTAGGAAGGATGTGGCTGCTTACACTGGAAGAAACAAGTCCGCACGTCAGGGAAGGGCCTTCCAGAATGGGCCACAGCTCAGTCCTTCAAATTTCTTCAAAGAAGGAAAGATTATTTATTTAAAGCAGGTTGGGTGTTTGTGTTTTGTGCCATGTTCAAATCCCTTGATAGCCACCATGTGTCTTTCCCCTGGAGCTGGTGCTGTGAATACAAATGGTTTGTTAGTCATGGCTACACTGGGCTATTTAAGCAGATCAGAGCTACACAGAACAACATCAGTGTGAAGCAAGGAATAGAAACTGTTTTGCTTTGAGAAAGAATGATGCCATAAGGAACTTAGCATGCTAAAACAGGGCTGGGGCATGCATGTAGGCAGTACAGCTGGTGGAGTTAGCGATCACTTGTATGCAAATAGGTTGATGAAAAGCTTTGTGCCATCGCAGTGGGTCAGTGCCCACCAGGGTGGATTTCATGGCACTGGCCACTGAGCTCTTGAAAGATCAGGTTGCAGCGTCTCAGTTGAAAAGGTCTCTTTCAGAGATGTTTGCTAGTTCATTTCAAAATCTGGCTCCAGTAGTATCAGTTATACTGGATGAGACTGCAAATTTGTTCCGGTAACTAGAGCTTGTTCGTATTTATTGCACATCCCCCCCAGGAGCCTACTCCTTAAGGAGGAAGTCTGCTGCACAGTATTGGGAAACTAAACTTGGGAGCTTTTGTCTCAAAGCTTTCTATACTTTCAACAGTTTTCTGTGTAATTGGCACACCTGTGTAGGTGCCACCTAGGTGAATATGACTCCTAACTCAGGTGCTTCAGTTATGCGCTGCGTTGCTCAGGGTAAAGATCACCATTTAATTCTAGCACGCCAAAACTGAAATGCTGCCGTTATGCCTAGAGACGTTTCCATAAGAAGCAAGGTTTGTCATTACATGAAGTGTCGAAATTTACTATGTTTAATCTGCCAGAAATCACTTTTCTGCAAATAGACTTCCAAAGTTGACTATAAGCTCATCTTTTTTTCCTCATTCCTTTATTTTCCTGCACTGGAAGACGTCTACTGAACACAATAAAAAAATATTGCAATGAGAACAAATCTGATGCAAGGAAACTATGTGTTTGCCCTTACTTAGCAGTTCAGCAGAGGGATGATTGGCAACTTATGTTACTTTTATTTTTTGTTAATATTATCTACAGATTATTTTGTTATTAATCTTTTGGTGAACTTTCTCCTTAGAAGAGGCCTAACAACTAACTTCCTCTGTTTAAAGGCCAATCTCAACAGCAGTTGGAAGAGATGTAGTTGTTCTTTAAACATTATTTAGCTCACAGCAATGTCTTTTTCCATCTTTTAAATGCCCAAACCTTCAAAAACTTCAATTGAAAACTGGTGACTGAGGACACCTTAAATATATTTAGCTTTTAAGATGCGAGTAGGTAATAAAGCCAGATAAGCTCCTAAAACTACAGAAGATAAGTAACTTCACATATTGAAGTCCCAAGCATGCGTATTCACTCTTTTTACAGAGACCCTTGCCATCTCACTGACTCACTGTGTGATGTTTAGAAGCTTCCTGTGTTGCCTCCAAAGCCATCAGACACTAAAGAATGTGAGGAATTTTGCTCATCTTTGCATTCACTTCTGGTGAACACAAAAAGAATGAAATGAAAAAAAATCATTTAAAAAAAGAGAAACTGAATAAAAATACAGTGATCGTTATGAAACGGTTCTCAAATCTAGAACCTCAGAATGAGCTGCATGGACTAATGTACATTTAGTTTGTCTTCAGGATTTTATCTGGTCATGAAAATATCAAATATTATATTGGAATAGCTTTCGAGTATCTTCTCTTGACTCTGCATGGATTGAAAACATAAATCCAAATTGATTTAATAATTTCTTCTGAGAGAGATTTAACAAACAATTATGTAGCTTTATACATTCAGGTAGAATCAGGAAATAAATGGATTTTTATGATATGCCTATGTTTGGGAGGATTATTTCAATTTGCTACATAGATATGACCTACATTTTCAAAAAACAACAATAATTTCCCAAGAAGACTTTAACACTATCTATGCTTGTCAATTCCTTGTGACACAGGAAAAAAACCACTTCTGAAATTTGACAAAAGAAATCAAGTTTAGCTCTTAATATACATATGCATTAAAAAAAAAAAAAAAGGATACTTTTATATGTCTGGTATTTATAATTTAAGATTATAAAAAGCAAGCTCACATGTTCCTTCCCCATCAGCACCGAGCTTCTTTACTTTGTGAAACTTAGCATGTATACACTTGAACAGTGTTTTGGTAACAAGCTAAAGGAAAAGAAAATTTTATAACATAAAGCAGCTTTATAACACAGAATCTTTAGAGAAGAAAATCTGTAGTTTTATATGAAGGTCTATTTAAGGACAAGGAAAATGAAGAGATTACTTTGCACACAGAAAACCCATTTTAACCTAGCAGAGCACCACGAAGTTGGGTAAACAAACGTTTCTCATACGAAAGCATTTACAGTGTGTATTAAAGGAATAATTTACATTTTTTATAAACTCAAAACTAAGGCTAATTTGAATGTCAGCTTCTAGGCTAGTGACTCCAAAGGTCTGTTTCAGGTTTTCATGCTGGTTTTCATTGCATTTCCAACACAGTGGGGGGAAAAAACCCCAACAACTCAAACACTAGCTATAGACTCTTGGTTTATAGCTAAAAATCTTTAGTCCCAATCTTGGTTACTTTCCTTGAAGATTACGCATTGTACTGTTGCATATAACAAATACCCTGACAGTAAACTCAAGTACAGATAAACTGAAATCCAGTGAAAAATTATTGGCATTAGAAAATATTTATTATTTTGTATTTATGCTTTTAGTCACGTCCATGCATTAGCTGAAGCCCAACAGAGAGTCTGCTGTGATTGTTTTAATTTAACAGTATAACAGAGGCTTCCTCTCCTTTTTCCCTCTTGGAACACTTTGGTTCACTAAGGACAGTTGTAGTTGACTTTTACACTGAGGACAGTTCTTTAATAACTGTGAAGGTTAGAATTTATTTGTATATCCCTTTAACTGCATGGGTGTTATATTCAAGACTGTCCCTCACGTACATGCTTTTCACATTTCTGTTTGCTTTCTACAGGCACCAAAAAAGATGTCAAAGAAAACTTCCTGCATGTAAGTTTCAACTATCTTAGAATTTTATAACCATTTATGCTAGTAAATATGGAGCAACAAGTCCCTTGTATTTTGCCATTTTGGAGGAATGTAAAGATGCATTCCTTCCACATCCCATAACTCTGAAATAGGAACTTGGCCACCAGTTTTGCTTCTTTGAAATTATTCTTCAAGATCAGGTCGCAGTTTCAGAAACCAACCAACCTAAAACTGACAGCTAAAATCTGCACATCTACTATTTTACAATCTCCACTGTTAATCAGAATGTAGCAGTATTGTTGATGAGGGGCTTTCTTGTGCAAATCCCCTAGCTGCCTTATTTTTTTTTTTCCAGTGAATGATTAATCCTATCTGAAAAGAAAATGTTTGAAATGTTCTCCGGAGAGGAATTTTTTTCCTTTCCATTGACTGTTGAATAGAGAGAGACTACGAGTGTAGACTAGATCGCTCAATTTATTTAAAACTGAAGTTGGGTAGGGAATTCAGAAGATAACCCTTTTTATAAACTCCAAGTAGAGCTTGTGGTGCATGGAACGTGTCAAATGTGAAAGTGGTGAGCAGGATGGACTGAACATCATATTCAGCAGATCAGCTGGGCAGACAACTGAATCTTGCACCTGCTGGAGATAGGTGCTTGTTGACTGTGTAGTGAAACTTTCTCCTCATTGTCAGTAATTACTCTGATATTTTTATTTGAAGTACAGCGCTCGTAGCACTGAGCTTCTAAAAAAGTGAGAGGTTAAATTAACTAGCACTCAACTTCAGTTACGAAGAGTTCTCATCAGCAGTATGTTTCATAGTTATTGTAATCAGCTATCAAAGAACACATTATTTTGGTAGTACCACAGTAGGATGAGTGGCAGCTTAGGTTATCTGAGTTAAACTGAGTTCTCTTTGTTCACTTTAGCATAAGTAATAGCAATCTTGGAATCAATCCAGATTAGGTTTAGTTTATAAACAACAACCAATTCAAATCCTCAGCATATGTTACCTACCAGTTTCTGAGATATGGGTTAATGTAGACTTTATAACTGATAATGTGTATCCTTAATTCTTTCACAAACTGAAACAGTAGAGTTTATATACAATGCTTTAACAATGTTCCTTGTAACATTACAGTGATCACCAGGCCTAAAATCTTGCAAGAAATTAACTGCCCTATTGAAATTAACATTTTAGTATGGATGTATACCAACGTGCATCAGATCCCATGTTTTCAGGCAAGGTTAAGCAATACTCAGAAAAGAAGCCTTTTCCAGAAACTGGCACAGATGATGTGGTACACTGAGTTTCTCCCTCGGGTTTTGAAACGAAGGATTTTCCCTAATGTAGTATGAGGATATTTTTCTGCTGAAGTGAATGCATTTGGAGATAAAATATCAGCTTAGGGGTTTGAATTTCTGTAGCTCCTACTGGCCCAGTTGGCCACAGTCTATTTATCAAACTAAGTTAAGCCTAGTCTCCTAACGTGTTAGATAACTGCATTCTATTTGACTACATTATTTCCACTGTGTTTTCAACTGCAGTATCAAGTATCTGTGTGATGTTCCAATTTGGGGAGGAGTTAGGAAGAGTCACCGTGTTCCTGGAAGAAGATAGCGTAAACCTCTCTACTGGATTTGTATACAAGTTGAACACTGACCTACTTTAGCAGCAAACTCTGCGTACCTTTAAAAAGCAAACTGTAAACTTTTAGGGTGAAGTACCCTCAATGAAGATACACAAGGGATGTTTCTCTGCCCTTCCTTCTAAGGGAGCTTTTAGCTCAAATGCGTGGCTGAAGTCAGTCTGAACAGGTTTCATCACATAGTTATTTGTCCAAGGGAAACAATGGGGTCCTCAAATTATCTGAACACACATAATGCTCGTAAATGCAGTTTATCATAAGCAAGAGGAAGATACCATGAGAATTACTGTTTAAAATACCAACAGCATATTGCTGATGCACAAAAAAGTAGAGGTGTGGCAGGAGATTAAATTTGTTACGTTTAGCATGTCATGTCACTCATGTTAGCCTGAGCCTCATCATGCTGCTTCTCATCAAACATCAAAAACAGCATTTAGCAAAGCTCTTGGAAGAAAAAGAGTTTACACAGATGAAGCAGGGTAGGGCATGGGGGGTGGGGAGGGCAGCTAGAAAGCAGAAAACAACTAAAGTAACAGATGACCATTTAACAGGTGACAATTTCACTGGTTTATTAATAACTTCTATCACAGTGAGAGGCAAACAAATTTTTACATGTGCTGTTTTAAGGGGACAAGATATTTCACTGTTAAAATAAGATCTTCCTTGGGCAAAAGGTACAGTTACTGCCTCCACACAGAAGCACAGGAACAGACACAGCTAAACAATTTGCATACAAGACTGCAAAATTACATACCTGTGTCTGGGTGGAAAGCTAGATGGTTATTTGGGCAAATGTTTGCTGTGGTTGCACAGGTTAGTGAAGTGAATGTGAGGTATTTGACATAACCTATGTGTTTCACAGTAGATCAAAGTGGTAGAGTGAACTGTATAAAGAAGAAGGAGGGAGTGGGGGAGAAAAAAAAAAAACAAAACAGAAAGAATTTGGTTCTAAGCATACAGGAGATCAACCATTAATGCTGAAGAATCAAGCCCACCCACCTCCAATCACAGTATGCTCACATACATGAGAAATATCTCAATATACTATTGAAAAGCTTGCATAATATCTAACGCACAGAAGACTGGGACAGTTTACCTACGTACCAGATGAAGAGACCAGTCATTGACTCTTCTAAGCAACACCTTCAGAAAGCACCTTCTTGAACACAGTTCCAAGAGCACTACCAAGCCTGTCCTTTTCATATAAGTTCTAGTTTTCCTGCTATTTTAATCTCCAGAATAGATCTTTAGAATTATCTTGTGGTTACTTCACTGACATACTATGACTTCAGATATGCCACACAGTACTCACCAAAGCAGCCTTTCTTAAAATCAGAGTCAGGAATTGGAAAAAAAAAGTGATTGTGGTAGGCATAAGCAGAAATAAGGAGCAGATACAGAGCAGCTAGAGCACCTTGAATGCTACTGCCAAGCCATGCAAATAAGAGCCTGTCCTTATTTCCAGACTAGTTACTGTGAGGTCTCATCATCTGTTACCAGTTGTGGCACAGGCTGTTACACAAAGGTTATTAGGTAGACATCAGCATGTTTAGTCATAGTATTACTGAGGACAGTATGAAAAAAAGGGACCACAAGACATCAGCAGTGCCAGTCTGGGCAACATGATTTGTTTCTTGCAATAATTTGTTGAATTCAGTCTCCCATTTCTTTTTTTCTCCCATCAGGAGATTCTTCAGGAATAACAAAAGAAAAAAAAAAAAGCTATCATATAGAAGTAAGCAGTTTTGTTCCCTTGGAACCACCTTGCCAGCATCTCCCAAAGACTACCACATAAACCACCTGGATCAGCTGTTTGATTTCCGTAACAGTCGACGAGATCGGTGAGGAAAGGCTTATGGTTCTGGTGAGGTCTCATGCATTACACTTTTCTTGGTGTCCTGAGGACTCCGATGTAACAATAAGTGGAAGCACTGCCCAAGAGGATGAGTGCAAGATTATTTCACCTCTATCCCTAGAGAAGGAGGTGTTGTTGAGTTTTGCTGAGTGAGGTAACATGCTCAGTTTGTGTCAGAGGGGTACCATCGCCCACTTTCTATTTACAACTTCAATTTGTTTCCTGGCACTGCACAGCAATGGTTAGCCCCTGAAAACTCCCAATAATCCTGTGACAAAGGTTCGTTAGGGGTCTTGATTTGTTCCAAAGAACTGCACAATAGGAAAAGACAAACTCCAGAAGTATAACATTTTACTACATGCAGTTCCTCACCAAAGGCAGGTTGCAGCTTTAGTTAAGTCAGCTAGACTGACAGAGACACAGTTCCATAAGGGTTTAAACTGCCCTCCATTTAACCAGATTTAGCACACAAATGGCTGGAACGCTGTGTATGAAATACTTTTCAAACTAGCGCCCACAGACAGCCGCAACCTGCCATGGCATTAGCCATCTCACGTGCAGGAAGAGAGGACGGCTTCACAGTCTGCAGAGGTAATGGAATTTAAAAACAAAACAGAGTTATCATCAACATGCAGAAAGTAATAGTATGGGCACATACGCAAGTGGATGTAAATTCTTGAATCTATTAATACACTCCCCTCCCTCCTAGGTTGCCAGGGCAACGATATTGTCCACCTGCACACCATGTGGCTCAGCTTTTTAGCGAACAGTGGGCCACGCTTCTCTCCACTGACTTCATTTCATTGTCACACATTTACATAGCAACAACGTGACAAATGATAGACCGAGATCAAGACAGGAGGAAGATAACATCCGAGTTTCCCTGTTCATACAGCTGCTGACCACCTTTCATTTTTCCCAGAAGTTTGCCCCCACAGCACTAATGCGGGAATAGGAAGTAATACCGTACGGTCACAGCCTGCAGCCCCCACTGCCTGCCACAAAACCAGCAACTTGCAAAATGCAAAAAACTGTCCTTAAGTGTACTGACAACCGTAGCAAATCCAAGTAACCATTTGAGTATGCCTTCAGTTTTCACTTCCATGTGTTTTTTGCTTTCTTTGTGTTTTGTTTTTCTTTTACTTTACTGCTGTACAACCTTTTGTCTTTCTCTCTACCCATGCTCCTCCTCACTCAACTGAGAAAAATCACAAGTTTGAATTTAATCCCACAAATAATTGCAGGTTGGGGTTTTTTTGACGGGCAATATTTTCAGGGTGGGGAAAAAAAAACATTTGATCTTTTCAATTTTAATATTTTTTTAAAAACCTTAGTTAAGTTCAATTATAATTAAAAAGCCCGACTATTACAAAAGTCAACTAAATGAAACCCATGATTCACAGGCATGTTAAACCGCAGATCTGATAAGGTTGATTACTCTGATGTATTGCCATGGTCTAGAAGTACTTGTGGTAATTCTAAATGAGCTGCCACCTCTAGGCTGCAGGTGTGTATTCCGAAACACTAGCTCAGGCCCCAGAAAGCTCTCCAAAGTGAATATAATAAAAGTGCACTATCACCTTGCAACCCTGCTTTTGCCTGCAGAGGTGGGTTGTTCCACATTACCGTGCCTTGCAGTGCAGCACATCCTTATGTGCTTTGCTGATGACTGTTCTTAAAGTCCTAAGACTAAGTCATTCAAAAGACAACATGGGCTTTTCAATTTACAGATATTTTTTTTTCAAATCAGATTTTTTTAGCGTGTAACCCTCTATATCTTCGATTTAAAAATGCTTTTATTGATGTAGCATTTTAGATCTTGAGTGCTTTTTATCAAACTGGATACTGTTACCTTTTGTACTGTTATACCCCAAGAGAAAAAATTAATGAGGATGTTTGTAAAGAGCCAGAAAGGAGAACTAGGCAGTTCTAGGCTTCATTTCTTCTCTGTACACTTTAAACTCATGAAGTATCATTATCTTAAAATTTGTGTTACTTTCAATTTCTTCTAGGACAAGACAGGTGATGGTAAGGAATTACCTGTGTATTTTTTTTTGCATTTTACCCTTCCTACCCTTCCTTTTCTCTCTTTCAATCCCTCTTCCTCACCAGATTCCTACATACATGAACCACAGGAAAACAAAGGAATGAACAAAACCTGCCATTGAGATTGTGAACACAGAATTCAATCTGAAGGATCAGAGCATACAACCACAATAATTCTATTACCACAGTCAGACATCGCAGATATTAAGTCCCTATTAAGAGAGACAATAAAAATGAGCTATTTTATGCCTTTTTTTTTTAATCTGGCAGGTTTTTTTCAGATGGGTGTTGATACCAGTTATATGGATGCAATACACAGGGAACCACATTCAGAAATGAAATGCAAATAGGATTTTTAAGAAAAGCTTTGTTAAATGTATAGCATTTGCCTGAACGTGGAGAATTCACACATGATTTATTTAGTAGAAAAGAAAGAAGTAGCTTTGTTAAAAACCCAGATCAATTAATCACACTTATGAGCAAAACAGGGATAATCCCATAGTACTCTGCAGATTTATTTCATTTCATAACATAAAAAAATAGAGTAATACTGATAGTTAAGCCAATATAATGCTACATTTACACAATACTGAAAAAGTTTTCTAATAAAGAGGAGGAAAAAAAGGAAATTACACAGCAAAACTCTTGTTTCTGACTTTGAAAGTTTGCTGTTGAATTTATTTGATTATGTTTAAATCAGGTCTATAAGTAAACTCTACTGCAATTTCTCAGATCTCAGAATACTTTCGTTAACTTGACAGCAAATCTTTGTGCCTAACCCACCAATATCTTCAGAAATATGCCAGAAACAAATACCCAGATAAAACTTCATCAGATTGCAATCCCATATTTTCTTAAAATATTTCTTCTCTGTCTCTAAATGCTGTCCAAGAATTTTTTGCTACTCCCCTATAAGGAATTTTGTTTAACTTCCATTAAGTGACTAATTCCTCAGATGGTATATCTCTGAGTGGTTCCATTGCCAATTACACCAGCTGACAAACAGCCACTGCATTAAAAAAAAAATCCATATTTTTAATGACTCCCTTGCTGTCCTCCATGTACGTGTGTATGTCATGACATACAGCTTTCTACCATCTGCACCTCTTCCTTTATATATATGCATTTTGTATTATAAATTGCTTGGCTGTGAGGTATCTTGACATTTGACATAACAGCAAGGCTGGGGGGGAGCGTAAGTGCTGATCATTAGATTATTGCTGAAGTATTCGCTCCTTTCCTCCCCTCCTCCCTGTGTTCCCTGGAGACACAGGTGTTAATAAAATCAAACAAAATGAAAATGGGTCAATTATTGCAAGCTATGAACACCTACATTGTGCCATGCCTCACTAGTTTCCAATACTGCTCCGTTCTTGAGGCAACCAAAGAAAAAGACGCAATTTCATCCTGTAGACTGTGTGGTATAAGGAAAGGACAAAAGAGACAAGATATTGCAATCCAAAGGTCAGCAACCCACTCCCTTGTATAATTATAGCATTTCATTTATATCGTACCAATCTGTCTTTGGATGGCTGATAGTAAATTAGTTAAAAAAGAGCAGTTTTTAAAATTCCTTAATAACTAGTAATGGAGTTATAAAGCTGGACAGTCATATAAGGAGATGAGCACAAGTAGTAGCTTGTAATTTATTTTATAAAAATAATAAAATATTTCAAGAGTCAGGTCTGATGTAGAAATCTAGATCTATGTCTCATTGCATACTTCAGGAATCCTGAAAACAGATATAATCCTTATTCTAAACACCACACAGATTTTGAAGACATTCACAGATCTGAACCATTCTTGAGTGAAATACACATCCAATTGAATCTTTCACAATGGCCACTTTGTGCTTTCACACTTTATGCCACTTTAAAATGTAAGCAGTATGCTTTTGTGCTGCATTCCTCATTTCCCATAATAAAGCACATACTAAACTGCACTCTTGCCTTGCATTCTCCCAAGAGGGTTTCAAGCAGTAACAAAAACTGTGTAAGAACACGAATGTTGAACATTTGCTAATATATATTAACAGTTTACACCTACATTTGATGCTTGCATTTGGTACCTCTCTAGGTACCAGGGTAAACCTTGGTCTAGTAAACCACGTAGGGTCTTAATACTTTACAGTCACAACTGAATTTAAGAAAAGATCAACTATAATAAGGAGATAGTTCTAGTCTTGGTTCATCACATATGGCACTTGAGAACTTAAATGACCTGGCCTACCTTTAGTAATGAGTGCAGGCCAACATTTTAATAGTCTGCTAGCTGTTGTTACTGAAGCAGTATCGTACAGCTCTTCACATTACCATCACTGAACAGCCAGATAAGCACAATAGGAAAAAATTCTAGATTTGTAAAACCGATCAAAGAATCACCCAATCTACACCCATCCAGTATATTGTGCAATGCCAATGACTTACCAGGCTCACTCCCTCCAGCACAGCAACGTTTCCCACTTCAATGCAAGATACTAAAATGCTATATATTATATGATTTTGTAAGAAACCAAAAGAGAAATAATTCTCTCTAAAGGTCTGGTGGAACAGAATGATTCAAGTCCTGCTTGTTAAGGATACTGGAAACTTCAGTATTAAGGCCAGATATTTCAGAGAGTTCCAATCCCTACAACTGCTGGCAGCCACTCACAGGTCACACCCACATTTCATCTACATTCTAAATATTGACCGGAACTTTGAATTCAAGACTACAGCTGCTTAGAAAAAAACTGATAAGTTTGCACTTGCACAGCTGTCTATCTGTATTTATTTCAACCAGACCACCCTAATTAATATTTATGAGGGTGAGTGAAAGAAGGATGCTCATAGCAAAAGGGAATTATGAAAACACAAGAACGTGTGAAGATGCCGATGGGACTGAACAAACGGCACCTGAGACATATATGCAGCGAGGAAAGTGCAGGACAACTGTCTATGTAGCTGCCCACACATACAGACAGAGAAATACTTTTTTCTGTGCTTTGTTCCACATGCAGTTCAAGAGAAGTCTTGGTACTTGTACCAAATACATTTACCAACACTTATTTAATAGGTTTATCTGACTTACAGACACCAGCATCTGAGACATAACTGATTTCAGGCTAATCAAAGTAACAGTGGCTGGCACATGTTAACTTCTTCAGTGGTAAGTACTAGATCTGTTACGGGTTTTAAACGTGCATGTGTTGCATATTTCTGGATTTATACCTTACATGAATATGACTAATAAAAAGTGGACAGAAGAAGAGAGCTCCGGAAAGAGCTTGTCAACAGTATTTTCAGGTGGAAAAAAAAAAAAAAAAAAAAAAGAAAAATTGGTTTTGATCTGCAGAATGTGAAGTCTACGAAGTACAACCATTAAAACAGAAGGGTAGATACTTTGAACTCATTAAAATTTCTTTTGAAGATGAAAGCAATTAGATTTCAATGAGAACTTAGAGCAGAAGCTCACATTGACATGAGAATATTTAACCTGTAGTCTACAGTGCTTCAAGCAATTGATAGTATGATAAATAATTGCTTGACTGTAGTAACCACATAGAAGGGAAAAAAAAAATATTACCCTAATCAAATACAGTCAGCATGGTGTTGCCTGTCTCTGTGCTCCACATTTCATTCTAAATTGTTCAGAAGTTTGCAGTTATAAAAACGGAAATCCTGAGTTCTTAAAGAGGAAATTGTAAAGGATTTCTTTTCCTGTCACCTCCAAGAAAACTTTGATAATATTCAGGGTCAGTTCTTCAGCTGGCATGATCAGCATAGCTGTGTTGAAGCCAGTGGATCACTGCCAATTTGTAACAGCTGAACTTCTGTTTTTACCTCAGGAACAACCCTATTGTAGAACTTTTTCCTCCAAGCCCCCATCTCTCTCTTCCCTCCCCCCTCCTCCTTTTAATTTATGGACATTAATAGCCTACTATAGTATTTGTTTTCAGGAATACCTGTTCTTTTCTTCAAGGCACAAGACTCGTATTTTCACGTTAGTGAGTTGCACTAGTGATTAAGTCTCACTCACATTTCAGTACCACCACAAAGCACAAACCAGGACTGTACAGTGATTGACCGTACAGGTAATTTTTACACTATATATTGTACATAAAGGGCAGCTCACCCCACTCAGTGCTTAGAGCTAAAAAAAGCCAAATAATTATGTTAACAAAGGCCTAAGGCAGAGATAATAGACCTTCCTGAAAAGGCAGAGCAAGTTTGTGTTGGACAGCAATGTGCACTGTGAACAGCGCCTTACAGTTAGTTTACTAAAGAAATGAGAGGGTCAGAAAAGTGAAGACACTTGCACAAATAAAGACGCCATGTCATAACTGAACGGCAAAACCAGAAACGCTCTTACAAGTTATCCCACAGTATATGCAGTGCCCCATGCAGTCGGGGTGAAACCACAGCGTATCTATCCTTCCTCACAAGAGGAGGTCACATTTACAGAGTAAGGAGTACATAAAGACAGCGGGAAAAAAACCCTATTCATTTCCTATTCAATCTCTTTGCGCTTTCCTAAACACTCAGAACCCAAATATACAGTGCTCCACAACATTCTACCAAGCACTCTTTGCACCCTGGGTAGCATTATCCCTACATAAAAAACCCTATAGAAGAATTCTTTTTATGCTTTTTTTAAGCATATAGGTACTTTCTGCGTGAATCAGGAAAATAAAATTAGGATGACGCTCTGCACTAAGACATTCCTCCTGAAAAGCTGTATAGGCAGATGTTATTTCATTGAGAACACACACCACAAATTTCACATCTTTCTAATCCTAGGCAGTGTTTCTTTTACCCCAGAATTCTTCATCTTAACAAAATAAAACTTTTATTCTTTAATCTGAACTTTGAGAATGCACCTAGTGCCAACACGCAACAGCCTCAGTGGCCCACTCTACAGTGCAAGGTCTGCAGGGCAGGTGGGTGCAGTACCACCAGCCCCCCCAATGCACACAACCCCCCCAACACAGAGCCCCCCCAGTGCAGCCCCCTCACTCACAGCCAGCTGACCTCTCCTCAGACATATCCGTCCATGTCCCCTGCTGCTCTTGGGCCCTGAGCTGCATGGAATCAGCAACCTTCTCTAAAGTTCTTTCTCATGCCTTCTTTGAGTCAAATTCCTGCCGTCTTACTTCACAGCTCTTCCTTGTTAAGGTAACGAGGTGCACAGCTCCCAGGTGTTCTCAGGGGCACAGCTCCCAGGCTCTCTTTACTGCTTTCCTGCCAGTACTGGTAGGAAATCAATTCCACTGTAGTTGTATAAACACAAAAAACCCCAAATTCTGAAAAGAAGTCATCTAGGAAGAAAAAAATGAAAACACTTGATCCTGTCTATATTGAAATAAAAGCAGTTCTTTTCCTCTATTTCTCCCCTATAAAGAAAATTCTCTAGAGAAAGTGATTTTGTTAAGCCTTTTGATTTTGACAATAATCTTTGCCTCATTTGATAAACAGGGGTTCAGGAAATACATTTCTGACTCACTTGAGTTGCATAAACAGGCTCTTGTAGGTCCGCAGGACAGCTAGGAAGCCTGATGGTAAGTGATCACTAGTGTGATGCTACACCAGTATTAATTCACTTCTAAAAAGACAGACAAGAAAAATCAACAACATACTCATCTACAACAAAATGTATCAATAAAGACCTAGCTTTTAGCTAAATTAGCCCTAAAAACAATTTCCCAAGAGCATGTGACTCTAGAGCTGGACATGAAAGTGAACAGAAGAGTCACTGGGCAAAGATGGAGAATGGATAGGGCATCTGTTGGGCAAGAAACCAAGTCAGAAAGCAGAAGACCTGTGGGAACCTGGCAGAGGTCATACAGACTGAGCTAATACCACCACTGGGAAATGGGAAATGTGGATGGTATCCTTCAGTCAACTTTTGCAATCTTCCAGAAACATTTGGCTTAATTCGAGGAATGAAGTTGTAGTGGTTTTGTTTCTCTCCTCAGTAATAAGAGCTCTACTAAACTTCCAAGTTTATCTTTGACACACACACAAAAATAAAATAAGACCCCCACTGTATTTAAAAAGTCCCTTTCGGTAAAAAATCTCCCTGAATCCCAACACCAGCAAGATTTGCTGCAAGGGGACAATCTAAAAGTCACATTTAGCCTTTAGATAAATGATCAAATACCACGTACATTGTGGTACTTGCAAAAAAATTTGAAATGTTGCCCTTTGGATGCACAACTGAGGCACATGTGCCCCTGTCAGTAGCGCAGGGTCACAGTGATGTACTGATGAGAGGACACTTTTTTGGCTGTATACTACGTATTCTTTTCAAATTGCAGTATGCGAAAAGAATGGTTTTAACTATGAACAAAACTTGATAATTAGAGCTTGACAAAAAAGACCTTTGGAAAGTCAAAGTTTTTTATTTAAATGAGAATGGAATCTTTGGATGACCTGATGAGGAATAACCTTCATAACTATTCAGAGGATCCAACATCCGATAATTTACTCATTTGGCTGGTAATGGAAGAAACCAAAATTCAGTTTATTGCTCCAGTAAAATATGCCAAAAGTCTGCATTGGTCATACCCCAGCTGGACCACCCAAGTACCATCAAGTTTGGGCATACCTATCTTGCTGTTCCTTTTTAGACCTTGTACAAAATATATGATGAAAATACCCATTGAATTTTGGGTTTCTACAAAACACTTGCAAGGGAAGCTGAACCCAAAAGTTAAGAATGAAGGATGCATCATATCGGAACGTATTTTATTAACTGGTGCTAACTGAAAGCACTGCAACCTTTCTGAAAAATCTGTTACCTGATTGAATACCTCAGATTCCAACACGATAAGCTGTAACTACTGAGCTGCTAGCTATTTCGTCGCAAGGGAGATCTTTTGCTGTCATTTTTGCTCAAAATTCCACCACTAGTGAAACCAAGTTTGATACGTCATTTCCGATATCACTGGAAGATCCACCACCTGCTCTTCTGTGAGTGGCTGTTTTGCACAGAAATAGAAAGCTATTTCGTTCCATGGAGCTGCTGAAATAATTTTTGGTGTAGAAGGTCTTGTGTGGCAATTGCTTCTGTGATTGTTTTACAGTAAGAGTAGTGAAGACAAGGCCATGACAGTGGGTCAGGATCACAAAACTTTGTCCCTGTCAATGGCAAATGTTTCAGTTGAATGATGTGCTCCGCATTTGCAAACACTGTTAAAAAAGGTTTCATTAGCATTAATAAAACCTCCTCAGAATTCAGCAGAAAACTGACTTATGTGGAATTTAAAACTCCTATTATTACTTTAAATAATCTAAGCTAATTGAGCACTTTCCTGAATATATTCTAAGATAAAAATGTTCTCCAAATATTTGAAAGGAAGGCTAAAAAAAAAAAAAGAAAAGAAAAAAGGCTAAAAACCTTACATAAAACCCTCCCAGTACATTACTGAGTAGCTGTCACGCTAAACACTGTACATTTGAGATCACTACCACAAAATAAAGATATTCCTTTGCTGGTTTGTTAGTATTGCAACCAGACTATCTAGGACGGACTAAATCTGAAAACAGGATTCAGGCACACTGTAGCATTTAATATTTTGAAAATCCTTTGCCCTTGTAGTATTCGTAATCCTATTATGTTAAATTTAGCTGGTCAAATTCTGCTTTTACTTGAACTTCACATTTGTCAACATAGAGCGTACAAGGCATACATCAAGGCAGCATTTAACTCAGCAAAGGGAGAGATTTGATATTTGAAATACATTTTATCTTTTGAAAGCCATACATTTTTCCAATAATAAATGTTGAAGCAAGGTTCCCCGGGCTCATGCAATCTGTGTTCTTTCCCACTCAGCTAAAGATGGTATTAAGGAGCTAAAATAAAGAGAAATATTGTCATTTGGTTATGTAGTGTAATATGCTTGATATCATTCTTCTGACACTTCAGACACTTTGTTTAACAAGGAAATCAACACGAGCACACTCGCTGCTGAGTACTTCCAGGTTGAGAGTTTGTGACAAGGCTGGGTTGTCAGCTCGGAGGCTGTGTGCGTGCCACCACGCTGATAACCACACACCTCTGAGCACAGCGCAGGGGGGAACTGGCTGCCTGGTGAGTGGTAGACCCCTGGCAGCTGGTAAAACAGCAGCACTGCAGGCAGCTGCTGGCCGTATTTGGCAGACAACAGCTGCAGACATCAAAGAGAACAAAAGAGAAAAAGGAAGGTGGGAAGACTGAAGTAAAAAAGGAATGCAATCTACACTGGTTTTATGAAGTAGATAAGTTACTCTTTTTAATGATATAAACATATCCTCATACTATTTGTCTGCCTGACTTTTAAAAACAAATATTAAAAATATTTGCAAACATACACACGGAGCACCAATTCCTCAAGCATCCTACTGGAGACCCAGAGGGTTAATCCCATAAAAAATACTGGGGTTTAGTGAATAAAAAAAAATGCTCTACAAATCAGGTAAAATTTTAAAGTTATTTTGCTCAGCTAAGTAGAAATCACCAGAGAAAGTAAACTTACTATGAGTAGTATTTACTGTCATTAGAATGCCTTAGTTTTCTTGTACTATGTACGTGGAAACAGAAATGAGGTGCTCACAGTGCCCAAGATGAGAGAAGTCACATTATTAAGGTGACTTAATTTTTTCTCTGACTCTTTACAGTGGTGAGCCAAAACAGAAAACATACTGACAAAATGTGCTAGTTTACGCCTGTAGTGTACCCACTGTGTATGTTTTGGAGTGGCACAAAACGTAGTAGCTTCTTTTGATTTGTAACAGGGGACGCAAGTTGTTATCATTGTTATAACACATAATAAGCATTTGAATTGAAAGATGTAATGACTATAGGGTATGAGATTAGTGTCGAAATTCAGTTTTAAATGGTCAATAAATGGCTATGTGGTGAACAGTGGTACATACTGTCCAACGCTCAAATGTATCTGCAAAAGACCCAAATTAGGCCTTTTGAACCGGGTGACTACGTATTATACACAGAAATTCCAATCATTTTAGCTAAAACGCTCCAAAACATTCTTCCAACATTTTCTGCAGCACCTCAAAAATTTAAATACAGAAACAACAAGGTGGGAGCAACAAAACTAGCTGCATTTCAACCTCTTGATCCCACTGCCTGTAACTAAACTTTTTTTAGGTTTTGTTTTTTTTTAAAGTTTATTTAGTACCAAATCAGAACTTGGTGAAGCATTTAACTATCACACTTGCTCATTATTGGAAACAATCTTATTTTTTTTAATAAACCTGGAAAATGGAGACAGATTTCCTTTACAGATATTTTAGGTCAAACAGTTATCCACATTGCTAGCTACCTGTCTGCTTAAATCACTGGCACTTGCACGCCTGAACTTGTTCTGAGCTTGCTTGATAATTTATCTCTGTTTAATTTTTTTTTTGTTTTACACAAAGACATTGTCCTCCACCAACCAAAGCAACTAAGTAGGTGTTTGGGCAAGTGGTAATTCCATGGAGGCCAGCACAGTCCTTCTTCCCATGTACAAAGTTAAGGTCTTCTGAAGCTGTTCAACAGCTCATAGGTTTAACAGCATTAGTTTGGTGTGGCTAATGCTATCAGTTGAAACATCGGGATTTAAATTTTTAGATAAAATTTCACAGATAAAAATATTAGGATAATTCTATCAGCTCTAATATTGGAGTGTGCATGCATACAGCATTACAGACAATGTCAGATTCAAACATGCCATCAGGAAATGTCAGATGGTACACACAATGGCTTGCTTCCCAACTTGACTCCCACAAGGACCTCAAACCCAAACTCATCAGTCCTATTTTTTTCCACATTGTACTTTCCAGTTTCTAATTGTTTCCAATTCTTCACAGAAGCACTTTCATTCAGCTATCCAATATAATATAGTATTACATAACATTTTATAAGAGACAGCTTCTACAACTAACTATATACCTTTAGGCTTTGGAACTTGATGTCATAACGGCCTTGATTTATTAGAAAATAAATCTTTTCCAATGCTTTTTCTTTTTAAATAGTGAACTGTAAATAACCAATCTAACATGAAAAATGCTAAATAGCTCCTTTAAAATTCTAACGGAAATTGTCTACAGTTATATCACCCACTGCAGAACCTTTGTGGTGATGCTTTACCTGCATATGTGGAATGTATAGGAATGTAACCTGCATATGTATGCATATTTCTGTGTTGGCCTGCTAAAACACAGAAATTTGGGTTGGGTGCAGCTAGCATGTTAAAATTGGATTATAAAACATAAAAAAAGATCATTTTGGTATATTTGGGGCTTAGAGATTTTTACTTGAATATTAAATGACATATTTGTTGTTAAATGTAATGCAACTAACAGTCTCCCTGTCTTTTCTTCTTATTGGCAAATCTTTAATTATTTCAGTTCTGTAGTCTTGCTGGTTCAGGCTTCCCAACTTTTAAATCGTCACTGAAGAAACTTTGCTGCAAAGCTGAACTCCAGCCAGTCCTCATTTTCTGCCAGCAACAGCACTTTCTGCCTATGTTTGCATCAGATGACATGTAAATGTCAAGGCATATCTCAATGTCAGCAGCCGAGACTGGATGGAGCTGGGGCTGACTGGGCCATGCACCATGATCCTTGAGTGTAGACCTCTAGCTCTGACCTCATAGTAAACTCAACTCCTAAGCTACCAAGCCTTCCCAATTACTCCATTGTTTTGTTCCCTACAGTCTCCATCTCTAGTGTATTCTACTAGTGGGCAAGCTCTGCTCCATCAGCCCTTATTCTATAAACCATGATCAAGGCTTGTGGAGCTCAGAAGCTCTTCTCTCCCTGACAGTCTTAACCAAATCACTTTTTGAGGCTTGCCATTCCTCAGAACCCTGCCTAGCTCTGTTATCAGCAACCCAGCATTTCCAGAATGCAGTTAACTGCTTATCACTTAAAACTTTAAGTGCTAATTGCTTAGTAATGAAAACTTTAATTGCTGGGAGATTAAACCTTTAACTGCTAAGTGGCTGGCGGAGTTCCAGTCCATAACAACCAAATTTCACTAATATAACATTTTTAAATGCCCTTTGTATGAAAACTATCACACACAAGTGTGTGAAGGCCTATATGAAAGATGGTTGTTTTAATCATTTCCAGGATTGAGAAAAAAATGTGGCTGAATTAGCAATGGCTAGTTTAGGATTAAATAAAATCTCAGTGTTCATTTTAGAAATGTCTAAATTATTAAAAAAACCCAAACATTTCCCCCCTTCCTTTATTTTGCTTGCTTGTGTTCTCAGGTAAATTGATCCCTCTTGAAACACTTGCCTCAAGAGAAAGGTACTCAGTTTTGTGCCAAGTTATACCTTGTTGCATCCTCACATTGATAGGTTTACTATTGATTCCCAAAGCTACTGTGTAACCTAAGAAACTTTTCTCACCTTCTAAAACAGTATTCTGATCTTGATTTTCACAGCTTCGGAGGAAATACTGCCAGAAATGTAGCAGCTAATTCCCTGTAGATGATATATTCTCCTCTTTTACGGCAGGCGCTAATGGAGCCGAGTAGAGATGTTTAATGCAATGTTACTTGTGACACACAAAAGGGCTTACACTGGATCATGAAAGGAGATACAGGGAAACTGAATTCCTAACATACCATTAATTACTCAGCTAGAAATTGGATTGGACTGAATTCTTCAGTCTGCTTTCTAGTTTCTAGAAATTTCAGAAGGGACATCAGGAAAATATGTAAGGCAAGATATCAAGTCTATATTCCTCAGCATCTTTCCACTGTATTTAGTCCATGTTCAAAATTCCAACCCATTTCTTTAAGATCTCTCTCATATCACCAGAGCTTTGCAGAGGGCTTGGACAGTGTTCCCAAACACAAAACAAGAATAGCATCTCTTGCTTTTCCCTTCAGAGCCACAATATGAGAAGCTTCTGGCACTCTGATGTTCCGTCACTTTTTAATGCAAACTCTGGAAGTTCACGGACACAACGCTGCACAATCTGAAGAAGATAAATCACAGTTACTTCAAGCCAGCTGACAGCAGTTTAAGCAGCTGCAATCATCAACCACCAAGGGAGTTTCTTCTTTTATCTTACTAAATGCAAAAGTATACCAGGAACTGGTAATATCACTGGACTATCAGGAGTCCTGCTTTTACATAAATATCAGCAAGCGGTAAGTAAATTCTGTTGACGAAGTGTAATAAAACAAAGACGGTTTCAAATATGACCATTCCCTGATGCATTCTGTAGCCCCGTCTTACTCACTTATTGCATGCTGCTGAGATTATAAGGTTTGCTTTTATCTGTCAGAAATCAATATTTCAAACATCGGATAAAAGAGGAAATTGAACTGGGAATAGGCTGAAGTGCTGTAAAAACTACAAAGCACAATTATCAAAAAGCACTTAAAGTACTTAATAGGACACACATATAAAAATGCTCAAATTAATGTCAGGGAACTATAATGAGAACTTTTTCTATGCTTTTTGATCCAAATGCAATGTAATTCGAGTGCAGCCTGGTCAGTCAATACAGTTTTCAATTTATATGAAACCCTAAGGATTTCGAGCAATCCATTTGCTAGAACTGAACCATTACATATGATTGGTTAATATTTCAATTTATTGAAAATACATTATTTTGTGTAAAGTGTTTAAGTTGTTGAGGTTTAATCATTATAAACAGTTATGATAAAAATAGATCTTTGGGTAAACAAAGACCTTACAGTCAAGCTTTTAATAAATACTAGTATAACTAGAAAATTGGATTGTAAGTGGAATAGACATAATAAGGAAAAACTGTAGATATGGGGTGGTGAGATAAGAGGGAAATGTATAGAACTGCTCTTTATCAGCATGCATTAAGCTGAGAAAGGACCTCTTTGTAAAATGTTGGAAAACATGGTTATTTTATGCAAAAAAAGTTCACTATTAACTTTAGTACTTTCCCTTTAGATTTATATATTCATTTATCATCTTTAATGCTTTTGAGATTGAGGTCTTTACAAAACTACGCTAGATCAGAAATCACTGCAAATGAGTGTGTACATGTCTGTATGCACATACTAGCATCTATAGAAAATAAATTGGTGGCCTTAGATAATTTGATATAAATTATGAAGAGCTGTAACTCACAGAGGAGTTCTAGCTATGATTTGAGCAACTAGGATCCACGCTAATTAATGGCTCTATCAAACTGTATCACTCTCTTTTCTAACCTACACCCCACATTTTTAATACCTACACCCCACATTTTTAATAAGGAACAACAAGAGATTTGTGGGAAGTCTTTCTTTGTGGAAAGTTAGTCTTAACACTTACACTTTTATACTTTAACCATGACACTTTTCATATGAGAGAACGTTAGTTCAATCACAATTAAAATATGTTTCTTATTGGAACTTCATCAAACTCCCTGAACTTTGGATCAGACTGCAGTTTCCACTAACGAAAACTGTTTCATTAGCCAAATATCTTCCCACAACCTCTCCTCATTACAGTTTTGGGCCTAATCCAGTACAACTTCTTGGTTAACATACCTACTTTTGCTGTCTTCTAGGCTAAGTCCAAACTTCATTGCTTCTTCTGTTTTCAAGATGCAAAATTGAATTTCAGTATCTAGAGTCCTAATCTGGGTCATAATCCACTGCTTTAAATTCATTCTCCCTATCCTTTACAGTTCTTCATACATCTTCCCTTTTCCTGCTTATCTCCTCATTAAGTCTCCCCATCCCTCATATATCCACTTTGTTCAGGCAACAATGCCACCCCAGCAGGCCATACCATTCTCCTTGCTTTCTATATGTTACTTCTGTTTTCCCCCTGCTTATTTGATATGGTTTGACCTTCCTAAGCCAGTTTGGAAGCTTGTTACTTTTCCAGATTTCACAACATTTCTGAATACTTGCTTCTACTTTAATGCTTGTAAAAAAATTCATGAGCTACAAGGATTAAGTGGGGATGTAAATGTAAAAAAAAAGTAATATTTCACACAAAATAATAATTCTGTCTTTTTTTTCCACAGCATTTTAAACATGTAACCAAAGAACAAAGTATGCACAAGCCATGCAAAAATAATGTATTTGCATACACAAAAAGGAAACTGAACAAAAAGACAGACATTTACCTATTTTTGATCTATCCATTCAAAATATAACATCTGGTTTACTACCTGCCAGTACGGCCCCCTTATATTTCACAGGGTTACACATTATATAAATCATGTAACTGCTGCCTATTCACGAAGCTGGATAAAGCCAAACCAACATGGGCCAAACTCTAGAATCCAGACTTCGATTGGGAACACAGAAGTTTTGTTTGGATAACAGGTGGGGAAAAAAAAAAAGAAAAGAAAAGAAAAGAAAAAGGAGTTTGGACAAGTGTATCTGTATAATTTCAGACAATTGTTTAACCTGTTCCTGCAGATCTCCAAAGACAGACTTCAAGTTTTCCCAGACAATATATTTCAATGCTTTATGATCTTACTATTATAAAAGTTGGGTTGTTCTGTGGGTTTTTTAAAAGTTTAATCTGAATCTTCGCTACTATAATTTAAGTCCTACTTCTTTTTCTATGTGATGGAGAACAGGTTATAGTATTCCCTTTTGCAAAATATATGACTGCGTAAACAGAGTTGTCACGATTTCATTCCAGCCCCACTTTCTGCCCTTCTTCACACATCATGTTTTCCCAAAAGTGCTCCCAGATCTGAAATAGCATTACAGACAAGAAGGAAGTCTTAGGGTATTCACACTAAGTGTGAATTCCTGTCGCTGTCCAAAGCCTTCTGCAACTTTAGAGAAATCAAACCCTCATTCTGTCAAATGGATATAAAGCTGCTGTTGCTTCAGTTTGAATTCTTTTTACATCATACAGCTTCTTCCAGCACACAGTTGGTGTGAATAGGCTCTGACCTAGACAGTTAATGACTTGTGCAATTCTCCAGGTAAGAAAAGTGCCAAGAATCTCTTTAAAGTTAAGCTGTACAAGACATAGCAAAAATCTGCTTTCTAATAATTCTGAGCTTGTGCATATTAAGCAAAATGTAACTTTTAATTGAGGAAACTGGGAAAGAAATCCCCTAAAAGCAGAGTTTTCACATGTTAAAAAAAAAAAAAAAAAAAAAAAAAAAAGCTGACAAGACTAAAAATAAATAGATCGCTTCAGCTGGAATGGTGTCTTGAGTTTTCAGATTTCCTGAATCAACACACAGAGCATACAACCTTTTCCAAATAGTATATATTTCCAAATAAGAAAGTAATAAAGAAATATTTTGTTTAAAAAAACAGTCTGAGTGGCAAACATAATATGATCTGGTAAGGCAATTGTAGTTATGGCAGTTGTAATTGCATAATGCATTTCACAGAAGCTTTTTCTATTGCACCTTATTGTATTTTTTCCTTCAATTATTAAATTTAGAGGCTTAACCTCAAAAGCAAATGCACTTGTCTTTACATGCACTTGAATTGTTACTGCCATTTAAAACTAATCAATGTTTTCTTTAGTACCATAATAGCTTATTTGCAAAGCACCTCTTTTAGAAAAATTTACATGGTATTCTGGAAGAAAACATGTTTCACATTCTAAGAAAAACTCCCAATAAAGAGAAAGAGGGCTTGATTCTTACCTCAAAGTTAGTGCATAGACTGACATCAAGAGCACAAAGGGAGTTGCTACTAGTTTACACCACTATGTTCATACATGATACAAGGAAAATCCAGGCATCTACGCTATCCTTATATCCCTAGAGAAGTCCAGGAAATAAATTTGAAAGGGCTTAGCATGTAAAGATATGCTTTCATTAATGTTAACAAGGAAACAAATAGTTAAAATCTTATTATTAAGTAGTTTTTGAATACACATTCCTCGGAAATATTATACCACTCCTGACTTGGATGTTCAACTGCATAAAACTCATAGGACACCAAGGTCTCATTGAGTGGTGGAAAGCCCAAGCTACTCCAGTAAAGTCAATATATGCACTTGGAGTGCAGTTTGACACAAACAGGAATGTTCACACCGCTTTCCTCTAGGAATATAAGGAAGGTTTCTAAATTAGTCTCCGTAGACTGCTTCAGAAGGAGGTCAAAGAAACAAAGTTAAGCAATATGAGTACCCCCAGTGTCTCAAGATCTGCAGTTATTCAATAAACAGAAGTCTTAATGAATGAAAAAAAAAATGCAGAAAACTCACAAGCAGGCTTTTTTCATTTCCAAATGTAAACATCTACTGCTTTAATAAGCAGATCGGCTCCAGTTCAAGCTATGCCTGTACTTAAATACATGCAAATCCATTGATTCCAGAAGGGTAGCAAGTCTATCACTAGGATGAATATTATAAAAACAAGTTACCAGGGGTTATAATAATTGACATGTGTAAATAGAAAAGGTATTACAATACCTATGGTCAGAACTGAGAATCTGATACAGTTTGTCCCATTCGTCTTTAGCTTCACAGTGATACCTGTCTGTTTCAGCTCTGCAAAATACTTGGTTCATCCTATTTGGAACACAGCCTTTTTCAGAATAACAGTTCTGTCTCATGTGACACCTTCACTTACGCTTCCAAAGTCTCTACCCTTACCTTAATCTATGCATTGTTCTCAGTTGAATGTTACTAATACTAATCGTGGTAGCGGGTGATTTGCTTTCCAATATTAGCCGCACAGAAGATGCAGTGTGGGGCTGCTCTTCAAAGCTTTGTAGCTTTGCAAATATGTGTTAAAATCACACAAGGAGGTGAGTGCCTTAACTAGCATAGCTGGAGCGTAAACTGGGTAACTGCCTGCAAGGGTCAGTACAACTAACAGTTGCAGAATTTAAAGGCCTTGTGGGAAATCAATTGCCTGTTTAACGTATACCAAGCAGAAGAGTGTAATTCTGTATTCCCTTCCCCCTCTACATACAATATATTCTTTAAAATCTGACTCTCTTACAAATATAAAAGCAAAATTGACAAATTTAAAAGCATGGAAGCAGACTTGAACGACCTTGAATGACAAGGACAAGAAGTTATTCACCTGACCAGACAGTCCACAACAGAATTGCTAACCGATGGAAAATGGGGGGTTCAAAAATACATGCATTTCAAGATGAGACTAGAAACAAGCAAGAGACATAAAAAAAATAATCAAAACTCTTAAGTTACAATCCATAAAATAAGTTGGGTTGAGGAATACAAGGTGCCAAGCTTCACCAAAACAAAAGAAACAGAATTATAATTCAAAGTATTGGAGAGAGTGACTGTCCACAAAGTAATGCAACGACCTATGCCAAAGCTTTTGCCACCCATTTGTTTGCTGCTGAAGACTGAATGGACTGAAGTCTTGCTCCTTTGCTAAATCACATGTTTCAGAATTAATCCTGTAGCCTGCAGCCGGTAGCAGATGCTTTATAGGGCAACTTAGAGCAGACAATCACCTATTTACTGCTCATTATTTAATAGCACTGCTTTAACTCTGCTGTGATTGCCTTCATTGTTGGATAGTTTCTTACGGGTTCATGTTCTCACAGTCTTTTTCCAGGGTTTCACACCTGCTTCCAGAATATTACACTGACTCCAGTTGGCCCAGTGTATAACAAGGAGAAATTTCCTGTAAAGTTTGTTCTAGAAGGGCTTTACCAAGTGCATGAATTTCTTTTCTTATTAGCTAGTTATAATGAGATCCAAGCTAATAAATCTGTGAATATATTTTCAGTATTATTCACTGTTGTGTGCAGTACAAAAGGAATATATGCAGCTTACCACCAGACAGCTGTCAGAGTCTGCGGTATAACTCACTATGATGTGATGGATAAGATAATTCTGTTTGCAAAGTTAAAAACATTTAAAAGTTGCAGTGTAGGGCAAAGTTTAACAGAGGCTAGCAGAAAGGACAGAGATGACAAATTTTCTATGTATTTGTTTATCTAGAAATTGCAGAGAAATTGCCACACCAGTGATCCAACAAATCTGAGGCAAAGCCTCATG
Organism: Falco biarmicus; assembly: GCF_023638135.1. Taxonomy (NCBI): domain Eukaryota; kingdom Metazoa; phylum Chordata; class Aves; order Falconiformes; family Falconidae; genus Falco; species Falco biarmicus. The sequence continues at coordinate 17,305,698 of NC_079302.1, forward strand.
CAATTAGAATTTACTTAATTTTTGCTGAGCTTAATTTCCTCTTTAATAAGATGAGAATGTTTTTCTTTTTCAGTGATTCTCTACTTCTGCGAACATGACTTTCCTTTGGCTCATGTCTATGTTTTAAGAGAAATATGCAGAGAACAGCAATGGGAAAGTTTATCTATTTCAGAAAATTCAAGGAACTCCAATGAATTCAGTATAGTTATTTCAGATTTTTTTTCATTCTAACTGGCAACAGATTTTGGTTCAGATTCTTCTACAGCATCAAAAATCTGCAAACAGCTGCCATATTATATATAATATTATTTCCTGCACAAGTTTTGAATCATGTTTTTCAGTACACTTATCTGCAGGAATTGGGAATCTATTATTTTGATCATCTAGAATGCACAACCAATATTTTGCATTTGCAGTCTTGGAAACAATTTAATAGGGGGCAGCAGAATATTTTGTATTTTATCAGTTTATTGTATCTAAGGGCTGACGATATGTTGCATCTATCATAAACTGCATGTAGTCTTACATTATAGAAATCGGTGCATCCCCCAGTTTCCTTTTATTAACAAGATTATCTTTCCAGATGGTCTTTAATTAAATATTTCATTAAGGAACATTAAGGAATTATATATAAACTCTTCATAGTTGTCATGTTAATCATAGGCACTTCATTCACAAGTGGCTATAAGTCCGAATTTTGTCTTCCAGTTTTACTACATAGCCTTTTCAGAATAGGTATTAAAAAAACCCAAAACAACAGCAAAGCAACCCAACAAAAAAAGCCTTCCTTTCCAAAAGAGAAATTTCCAATTATATTAATTTAAAACAATCAAAATTTACTTAGAGGGTTTAAACAAGATGATTGAAAAATGCATTCCAGGATTTTTGCATTCTTCTTCATTCTAGCTAAAATAAAGGTAGCTCAAAATTATAGATTATTCCCTCTCTTTAAACAAGGTAGAAAGCGATGAGACAGTGCTGGGTAGATGCACACTAGTAATGGATTATGCAGATTTTTCTCTCCTGGGTCACTGTTATGAATCTCATTCAAGATAGCAGTGACGAAACGTCAGTGTCATTTTATGGCTTTTAGCATGAAATTCTGACCCTATGAGGTCAATGGCAAAACATCACTGATGCCAGAATTTTCACCTTTTGAGTCTCTAGGGTGCAAAAAGAATTAAAGTCTGACTCAGCATCCATTGACTTTAATGGGAGTTATACTAAGTTCAAGGTCTGGATTTTTAAAAGTCCTTAGGTGCTGCTTTGCTCATGCTTTGAGCATAAGAGCAGGATACTTCAGATGATTCAGACACTTAAAACTGTAGTGTTAAAACTATAAATTTCTATCCTTAAAGTGAAGCATTCTGTTGGGCTAGATAATGTAGTGATACTAAACATACACTACCAAACAACATCCACTTACTGACTGTGTCCTGCCATCTCTGTTATGGCCCAGCCCTAGGTTTAGCTCAACTGCACTTCTAACCCACACCCCCCACTTCCCACAATTTCTCTTTTCTTTTCTAGGATCTGGGAAAAGATCTAAGTCCTGAAGGTTTCTCTGCTACAGCTGTGCAGGGACTACTACCCACGTGTTTTCCTTTCTGGCCAGGAAAATGCCGGGCAGGCATTCCCAGAGGGCTGTGATTGGGAAGTAGTCCTACAGAGAGGTGTTACACGGTGTTGCCCACCCAGGGTGTAAGACATACGTGATCCATCCTGGGCTGCCTCTCAATGCACAGTGAGAGCTGAGCGCCGCAGAGGTCGTTCACAGCAGCTGCCTGCCGACCCAGCCACTGCCAGCAAAGGTCCAAACCTTGCTGCCTGAAGCACATCAGTGAGGAAACACTAAGGAAAGAAACAAGCCTTTAAATCAAGGTCTTTTCAGCAGCAAAAAAGACTCAGCCATGTGGAAGCCGTAGTAGGAGATATTTACATGAAGAGAAGCGTATGCCTTTTCCATAACTGAGCAGAGCTCGTTTTTTAAAACTGTGACTCAAGAATTTGTTGGAAAGTACTCTGCCAAACATGATGCAAAGCTATCTTTTTTTATAGTGATTATATTGGCCAGAGGAAGTATGCTACTGACTTTTGCCCTCCTTTATCGGATCATACATATTCCCTTGCTCCACTGTCTGGATTACTCTGCTCCACTAGGCTGAGCATGGGGTGAGGGCTGCTTTCACCATATTTATTCGCTTCTCTTGCTTCCTTCTCTGAAAGCAAAATCCTTGTCCCAGATGACAGGAATTTCCAAACCTTGTCCACTACTGTGTTTGTGGCCCTCAAGAAATTTAGCACAGATTGTGGCTTCTGCTCTGCACTCTGTCTAGTCTGACTTATGGTCAATTCCCAGAAAGTTCACTAGTACAGAATGTGAGGTCCCTGTAGTACAGGAATAGTAATCATTTGTGTCAAAATGACTAAACAAAACAGGAAGAGTCATCAAACACCCTTTCTGGAATGATTAATTCCAACCAAAACCTGATCAATTCCCTGAAAGCAGGCAGAGGTGGCTTGGTTTTTTTTTTATTTCATTCAGTTTGGTGGCAACTGTTTTCTAGGAAGGACTTTACAAGCTATTTTAAACCAGCAGTTGCAGGACCCTAACTCTCAAGCCTTGCAATTTTGCAGGCTTGACAAGATTTTATTCTGAAAAGAAAATCAGAATATAATCCAAATGAGCTATCAGATTTTGAGTGCTTATTCAAAATGGAAAAAAAAATCCTAATATTGAATGAGTTGTTAATGCCCTCTAAAAATACTCAGGTACACAAATATAAAAATTATGTCTTTCTGTAACATGTGTTTTCCAGACATATTTCACTCGTACAAATGCACAGTTCAGGCATGTGTTCCTGAAAGTATTTAGCTATGCTGAAAACCACTCAGGAATTAAACTGGATGAAAGCATGCTGAAGAAGTTCTTGGAGGTTTAATTACCTTTTCCTTTTTTCTCTTTAGTGGGAGTTCTGAATTCTGGAGGAGTAAAACTCCAGTCTCTACTGTATTGAAATGATATTTTTTTAGCACTCCAATCATTGTCTCTACTTGACTAAGACATTTCTGTGCTAAAGCAGGTGCATTTACTTTTCAAGTATTATTTTACTAATCAATTGAAAAATTACCTCCATGAATGACAGAAGTGCAGACCTTTGGAGTATTTCATTAAAAGGAGCAAACATTAATTACAAATCCAGCCCAACCTTTGCAGACATAAATTATGGGACAGATCTATTTTCTCCATGCCTAATTGCAAGCAGTGACTAGCTCTTTAAATTATTATCTCCAAGGCATGAATGAAATTAGAATGGATCTGATGATATTCTCAAAGCTTATTTGTATCTAAATAACTTGACCATGTACTATCTGGTGATATAAGGAAAACTAGGTGAAAAACCTTTGAGGCTCTAAACAGTGGCTCGTTTACCATGAAAAACAGAATTGCAAGAAGGAATTGGAACCTTAAAGTCTTTGCAGACAGGGACGTCTAGTTGCAGGTTTAACAATGGGATAGTTAATATTGTCCAAATATTTTTCTACCAGTTTAAATTCTAAAAATTTTAAGTGTTTGTAACTTTCTGAAACATTCACATTTTAGGCAGATTTTTCCAGGCAGTATCTTTCCTGAAAGGTAATGTTTACATCTCCAGAAAAATAACTATCTAGTGAAGTAAAATACCTTTCCCACAGAATTAAGAAGGTTAAGAATTTTGATTTCATAATAGCTACAGTGTTGACATGTCTGTGATCAAGCTGAAATCTAGCAGGAAAACAGATGAGTAAAGTGCCTTTGATTGGTCTGTTGAAAACCGATTTTGAATTGGGCATGTTTGTTGACGTAAAGTAGAATTTCAAAGACATTCAACAATGGCCAAATTTTCAAGCGATCATTTCTCCCAACTAATACATGCTTTTACAGCATATTTTCTACTTATCTTTTGGTCTTTTTGAAATATCAAGAACCAGCAATTATTTTTTTTTTTTTCTGTGTGTGTTTGTGTGTGTGTTTGCATAGTCCTAAAACTCAAATGAAGAGTTAGGCTGTTTTTCCAAGGCCTTTGTCACTAAAGTCAGAAACACCAAAACCAAATCCCTCAAATTTTAAAACAAGATCTACTGCACCTATACCAGTTTTATAAGCCCATCTGTTTTCCAAGGGAGAAGTATTCAACAGTTACTGTTTATGATGAAATTACTTCAATTATTATCATATAATAAAACTCCTTTTTCATTTCTAAACAAATGTTTCTTCAATACCTAACAAAGAGAAGGAGCAGAACAAAATTAAAATTTGAACATGCATAAAACTCAAGCAGATGAACACAAAACTATCTGATAAACCTCAGCGTGAGGCAAAACTGATCCTGAAGTTTCTGAGCACCTAAGATATGGAGAACTTTCAGTCCTTCTCTGTTAAAAATAATTTTAAAATTAATTCTTTACAGGAAATAAACAGCATTTTTTTTTTGTATACATGTAGACAACAGAAGGTGTGGTTTACTATGATGAGTAAGGAATAAGTGTAGAATGCAAGGATTATTTAGCTTTTTAATACAATAATGAAAACAGAAATGTATTTTTTTGTAAAATGTATTTAACAATTTAGGTTTTGCATTGGAAACAGAAAACCCTCTTTTATAAAAACTATGACATTTATATACCACACAGAGTGTGGACAAAGGAGTCTGTTTGAACAAAGATTCTTGACGCCTACTGCCTGCCTCATGTTTTTACTATCCTTCTGTTAATCATTTGGTGTTGTATACTTTAAAAAAAATGAAATAGATAATGACTTGCTTGGAGTTCAATTTACTTGTGTCATGACACAATAAATACCAAGCTGAGTTCCCACAGTATTAATCATTAACCTAGGAGAGGGCATTAGCTTAAAATGCATTCCTTCAACTTTGATATGTTTCATGAATACATTTGTAGATATTTCAACAACAATTTCAAATATGCTGAAGACATAAACAGGTCCACCAAGTCCCCCCAAAAGCCAAACTCTTTTTCTCCTTTTAACTTTTGGCTATAAAGTTACCATCCCTCTCTGCTGCCAGAACAGCCTCTGAAAGTGGAACAACAGAACCTCTGCAAAGTTGTATTCTGGGAGGTACAGAGGCAGCCAGCTCAGGTTCAGAGAACTTACTTGTGCAAGACACCATGCAAAGAGCAGGGCAGGGGTACCTATAAAAGGCAAAATGTTCTGATATGGTACTGATTTTTTTCCAAATTTTCTACTGTGACAGACTTCTCAGACCCATAGCAAAAGGCTTCTGGCACTGTGCTGAAGACTCTGCAACATTAGAATATTACTTGGAAAGAAATATATTCTACTGCAAGGTTAGAGATCGGTTCAGGAAATTTAGAAATAATTGGTCCAGCACAGAGAAGGCTTCATGGGCTTCATGATTGTAGGCGTCTTGTTTAGGAGAAGGAAGACTAAGAAAACCTATCTGCTTGGATTTTGGTAGTATTTATGTTCCCTTTCTTCTCCACGATATTTCATCCTAATGTAAAAGTGAGGAGTTAAAGATTGATCTAGAGCTTGGGAAAAGCAGTCAAGCAGAGGACCACTAGGGACAGGGTGAACCCTTTAACCACATTGCCCGAGAAAGGCAGCGCTTGGCAGTCTGTTCCTGGGAATGATAATATCATAGGTAACCTATTTGCTCTGGAATCTAAACCACAGCACCACATTTAAACCACCTGCATCTAAAATGAAGGTAAATACGTTATGGATCTCCTGCTGACATAGGCCTGGGTGGAATGTATGATTTTTAACAGACCTGGGCAAATTCCACAGTCTTAATAGAATACCATTCAACTCATAACAAAATCTGGTGACTTTTTTTTTTTTCTTCCTAAAACCATTCAATCCTAAATTCTCATTTAGAACTAGTAATTGAGCATAATGTCCTTTGTATTGCTTTAGAAAGAAAAACATCACTAACCTTTTTTGCTTTTAACACCTTGCAGCTTATATATAGTTTGTCATATAAGGAAAACACCTTAAGATCTGTGTGAATCTAACAACAGTGTAATTTATAAAATGTATAAAGGTTGGAATAGAGAAGGTAGGAAATCAGTTAAATGGGAGTTTTAAAAATTAAGATAGTTTCTTTTTCAAGGGTTATGGAAAACATATGAAGGAGACAGAATACGTACCTTTAATCAACAGATACAGGGTGGGGTTTTTTTCCTCTGAATATGGAATTGCAGAGAGAACTTTGCTTCAAGCTGCAAAGATTGTTAATGGAAATATTGAGAAATCATGATTTCCATCCAAATATTAAACAGTGGCCTACTAATGCTGGTTTTATAGTCTAAATGTAGCCAAATGTTTATTCAGGCATTGCTATGCACCAAAACAACATGCATTAACTATAGCTAAGAAAGTGTGTAAGCAAAGACAGCTCTGAGGCAGATCCCAAGCCACAAAGCATGCAGCACAGCCTCTCTGACCCACGGATGTTACAGCCTTTCTGACATGGGCTACAGCATTTCATGGAGCCAGCTGTACCATTTTAGTCACCTAGTACCATACAAGTCACAGCGACTTTGCGCATGACAGTGAGGACAACCACACGGGACTAATAAGCAGTTCAAGTGCAGCTCCTACATCAGCACTATAACACGAGTCTATTTGACTGGAGAACCCAGTAACACTTCTTCCAGACTCTGGCGCAAACATACGTTAGTCCCTGAGTTCATAGAAGGACAAGACCCCAGGGCACATCAGTGTACTTGCAGCCTGGTTTCAGTGCCTTCCAACAAGTCTATGTGCCTGGACACGGAGCACGGCATGGAAACATCCCTGTGACCACTAACAGGACTGAGGTGAGGCAAGATCTGCTGGTAACTCTGTTTTTTGCCTGCAGAACAGATAAACTAGTACAAACCACCAAGGCCAGCACAACTAGGCTGCACAGACCCCAGCGTGAGCGATGCTGTATGGGAACAGAGGCGCCCCTGCGGAGAGCTGCCCAGAGCCCCCCTGTGCTCCCCAGGGAGGAGGCGGGTGGCCCACGGCTGCCAGCCACGCTGGGGTGTCAGCACGCGGCTCACAGGAAGGCTGGGCACCCTGCTCATGGGTGGTCTACACAGACAGAGTTACAGGCACACAAAGCTGACAAGGGGGTGAATGAGTGTCACACTGGGGGCCATGAAACACAAAACTACCTTACCGTAACTTATGTGCATAGTCATCATTCTGTACTTTTCTCTCTTTTTTTTTCTCTTGTCCTTCTCGGTCCAGCAAATTCTGAAATGATAAAGTAGCATCAATACTAGTTCCACTCAAATGAGAGAACAAATGTGTATGGAACAGGGAGATGCGACGGTTTATAGTGATTTTGGAACGAGTTGACTCCTGGCAGTGTCACAAGTCTACTTTATCTTCCTCCAGCCTAGCTTGCTCTTGTGTTTTTACTTGAAATCTGACATGGGGGAACAAATTATTAGTATTATGTCCATGTGAGCTGTCTCAGCCATTTAAATACTCATGTCACCTGTAAATTGTGAACAACGTGGTTGCACTTTGTGTAATCACTGGATTGAACTCCTGATGGATAAAGGCCTAGAATGGTTCAAATAATAGTTCTTGGTCTGTCTTTCTCTGACAGCTGAATATGAATAAAAATTTATTTTGGCTAAAACACCCAATTCTAGGTGAATTTATGTCCTTAATGGGACATCTGCCATGACAAACAAGAAGGGGATGTAGCTATACGATTCAGTACATTCTAGTCAAAAGTGGAATACCTTAAATCAAAAGTTTCAGTAGGCTTAAAGGTTCCTGCTAAGCCCCTCTATTAAATCTTCATAATAATGTGACAAGCTATAATTCATGTCTTCTGCTTTATTAAAAAGAGGGAGGGCAACCACTAGGATAAAATAATATTGAGAAATAAAATTTACCTTGGATTAGTTTCATGTAAACATAAAAAATCAACTTCTCAGAACTCACATGAAAAACATAATGTAGTTAATATTAAATACAATGATTATGCAACCTATTACTTTTACAGTTTGTACTCTGGTGTCCTTGATTTCAGCCCTGTTTTGCTTATGATTAATGAATGACTCACCTTCAGTACTCTGTCATTCATTTCATACCTCATTATGAATTTGAAAAGGTCAGTTTGTTATTTGAAAACAGCAAAACACGCATGGAAGTTGAACAGTGTTCATAACTGCAAATGATGTTTTAACGGTTCATATTTTTTGACTGCTTTTGATCATAATTTGAAGAGTATTCATAACTTACTCCCATAGAACAACAGGTGAAACTTCTGCATGTGCTTTATATGAACATCAGGAGTGTCTGTGCACTCCTTATACTGACACACAAACACACACACACAAATCCTAGAATGGCACCTGGTGTATTTAACTGTTTTCTATTATAACTTGCCAAGCTCCTATGCTATAATTTCACATTATTTTTGCTTGGAATTATTTTACCAGAGTTTGACACCTTACAATATTAGGCTAGAAAAATTGATGAAAGTTTTGTGTATGTTAAAGCTTATAATTATTAAAGGAAAAATACTAACTTATTTATACTAAACCCAAAGTTTCATAGCAACAGTTCACAGTACTACTTTCTTGTTGTTGTTATATCCTATACCTGTTTTAATAATTACATTTAAATACAGAATTTGGTAGTGGCAAAATACTTTCCTGAGCAGAAAAAAATTGACTTGGGTGACATCAATGCTAAATCACATTCTGTGGAGCACTGAAAGGCATAAAACACAAAGTCCATCTTTTCTGTCTGTTTACTGGAGGTAAATTCTTAAATCACTTGGGCATCACTGTCCGAAGATGACAGTTACCAGCTATAAGAAAACACCTGTGATAAATGATAGCTTGAGGAGTAGCTCATGGTAACTAGAGAAGCTCAGGGTGATGCCATTCAACAGAATCAGTATCACAGCTCGCAAGTTGCCCTGGGGAACCTGGCAGTGGCACCAAAATCTCCTTTTGGACGTATGGCAATTAATGCTATTCACAGTGTTCATCCCTACGACTACGCGAAACCAGGGTCTGTGCTGCCTACAGAGCAATGGCCTGTGAGGCTGTTTACGGATTGGGCTACACTTCAGATTGTATAGACATGGCCAGGCTAACTTTAAAGTGGACAGTTTGATGATTTCTGGCACTGTAATGGAGAAGCACAGACTTCAGTGTGGGCTAATGCGGCCCCACCTCCAGAAGACTGTGCAGTCTGCTCTTTGATCACTTTGGCAACCTTGTCCACATGAACAAGTGGGGTTTAAAGTTCTGCAACAGGGTCTTCACTGTGCAAAGGCACTACCTCTAAGGTCCCAGTGAAAGGTGCATCAGGCTGTGGAAGATCATCTGTCTTTATGCCTTACCCTTTATGGTTTACGGCTCATAATGTGTAAGCAGCAGCACCTGCACGTACTATTTTTGTCTTGTATTTGAAACTGGATTATGGTTGTGAGGTTTATTCAGGTTGATGCCGAGACTACATTTGACTGAGAGTAGACCAGAGTCCATGGATTTCACAAACAAATGCAAAAATCAACCCATCCCCAACCAATTGCATACCTCTTCACTCTGTACAATATGCATGTCTGTTTGTGGTGCCAAATTCAATAGCTTAAATGTTGTGTCATCACTAAAAATAATGCAACAGACCACAGTCAGTAACTGCAGGCTGACCTTCAGCTTTGGCTCTGCTTAATACTGTAGCTTTATGTTTTCTCCCAATTTGTTCAGAACTCTTTGTACCATGGATTATTAATCTATAACTAAACATTTTCTTTGGTGTTCATCTAGACGACGGTATCTGGAACAAATGCAAATCTATTATCTTTTCTTCGAATTTTGTAAGCGTATTTGTCACAGGCCTTTATTCTTCCTACAATTTCAGTGAAAAGTGTATAAGAAAAGTAAGTAATTGTTTATTTAGGACCATTGTTTTAAATCACATCCCACCTATGATGCACTTTAAGGTGGTGAACAAGTTGTCCTTAAAATTAACAAAAACACACAAATACGCATCCCAACACTGTACCCTTACTCCTGACAAGATCTATATTAGTTTTCAGTGTGAATAAGGAAGAGAACATCTTTACACATAGCAAATGTAAGAAGGTAACAAGAAATGGTAAATTTGACATGAGTTAGGAAGTATGTGAGGGGAAAATAAAGGGAAAAAGACCTGCAAAACTTCCTGAAGCTATAAGAAAAATAAAGTTTCTGATAAACATGACAGAAATCAGAGAAAACAAATCAGGTCTGAATTGATGACTGCAATGTTTGAGTATCATCTTCAGTACAGAATGATCAAAACACAAACATATATACTATGGAAGAACTCAAGTTACATAATGATGGTTTACCTCTAAGGATTTAATCTTTAATAAGTGGCTTCCTATTTAAACAATGAGAGCATTTATCCTCCTCACTTAACTAGAATGAGAGTCTACTTCTCAAGGCAAATGCTTGGAGATAACTAAAATGAGTCTGAAACTTAACAGGTGTTACTTTGGCTATCTGAGGTGCAACTATGTAAAAATATAATTTATTCTTTTTTATTATAAAAATGCCAAGAAATATCTTCAGGAATTACCCAGTCTTCATTTTGACTCAAAAAAATCCATATGGCTCAACTGAATGTTTATGCTAGAATTTTTATAAGGGATTTTAAACCAGAACCTAAGGTAACTCATTAGAATAGCCTCGCATTTCTAGACAGACTCCTGAGTTAGCCATTCTCCCACATACCTGTGGAAAGCAAACAAAAGCAGGTAATTTCTGTTGTCTGCAAATCCCAAGAGAATGAAAACAAGTCTCCTCAGACTATCAAAAGCACTACATGTTTATGCTTTACTGTTAATGTAACAAATACAATATTTCCAAAGCATTCTTTAAAAAAAAATATCTTTCTATCTTATATTTGTTCTGTAGAAAAAAACATGTATAAAGCTAGTGAGGAAGGGATGACTGATTTTTTTCAAGTGATAAAATCACACAGTAGTAATAGGACACTGGATTATTGGCATACTTGTTCCAAACTGCACTTACTACAGTCCCACAAAACAGATGGCATAAATAAAGCAGCATTTAAAAAAAAATAAAAATCCACTCATCAGCATCAGGAGACATGAAATGCAAAACTCCAAAAGAATCCTAACTCCCACCTTCCTTTCCTTCCTTCATCTCTGCCACGGACAGTGACTCACGTGCAGATACCACGTCAGAAAGCTTGTATTGCTTGTGGTCCCTGTTTGGAGCCCTAGGAAAATGCACATCAGCTCTTCTAATACAAACCCCTGAATTTATGAGCTCCTCAAGGGAGATGTGTGGCAATATCCTCACTCCTGTATTTTTTCATGGTTACTGAACAGACAAGGTTTCATGCTGCTTTCTACACAAGCTGAGCACTGTGCAGAAATTGACTTTTAGGAAATATATTTCTGTGTATGCCAGAAACCAACAATGTTTTTATACCCAGGTAGCTGACATAGGCAGTTACACAAGAAATATCCAAATACAAGAATTTAAATAGGGAGGGAGAGACGGGAATAATAGTTCATGGAAGCACAATATTCAGAAACCTCAAGTGAGTGTTTACCTTTAGATTGATGTTGTTTGGACAACCAGGCCTGCTCTCTCCCAGCTCTGCCCCAAGATGCTAACTTCTGTTATATTCAGTTAGCAACTTCACATGTTGCTAACTGAATATAACGTAAGTAATTCTTGTCTTCAGGACAGAGCAACCCTTGCTATCTACTCGATCAAGCATACATTTACATTGCAGACTCCTGCCTACTGACACCTGACAGGCACCCATGGTGTCAGGGCAGCCCAACCAGAACACGTATCATACCGACTCGGAGGGTGAAAATATCAAAGAAATCAGAGAAGGCCTGATTCTGCCCTAAAGCTCTACTGAGGCAAATTCACTAGTGGTGTGACTTCAGGCCCAGCCTCAAATCTGGATGTGTAAATTACATCTTTGGCACTCTCAGCTAATGGACACCTGCAAAACCGTGGGACCTTAAGCTACTGTTCAGATGACTGGATTCATTTTCATTGCTTTTTGAAGACTGACTTACAACAAGTGAGGATGCAGAATGCACAAAGCTTTCAAGGTGGAGGTCTTGGGGGAAGGCAAAAGTACTTGAACACTTAGCACATTTTATAGATAGGCCTGGAGTATAGGATGTGGATGTTAGAGCCAAACAATGAGGTGACTGGCAGCAAAGAACTCTGAGCTGGAGCAAATGTGAAGGTAAAACAGAATCAAAATACTGAACCATCTGCTTTCTAATGAAAGCAGCTCTACTTGTCAGCAACATCCAGAAAAAATGATTTCTTAGTTGGAGTATATAACCGAGGGAAGTAGCTTTTTTGCTATATGAGGTAATACACTCAAATGATGTATGACTTGGAGAATAGTGTGGGTTAATGATCTTCAGCTGGATCAGAGAGTAAAACAAAGTAATTTCATAATACAGAACATGATGGATTAAATCATGTTAATACTGGGTATATACATTAAAGAAAATGATCTTTCTGGCATACTAAATGGCAAAATAAAAAGCACTTTTAGTAAGTTATATGATTAATTAATCTGCCCTTTTATTTATGTACCATGATAAAGTAAAATGTACTTCTTCTGGTTACCTCCCAGGCAATTATTCTGAAAGTTATATTGAATACACCAGCTTCATTGTTTTGCGCCAGTCCATCAGGAACTGCAAAGTATGTCTGTGTCTTTAAGTCAGACGTTTTCTTTTTTCTTACCCTTTCCTGTCCCCCTTGCTAGAGGTTATTGGGGGGGGGTGTGTGTGTGTATGTTTTTTAACTCATAGAAATGAGTTTGAACAGGATATGTTAATACATTGAAATAATGTAAACATTGCTTTGTCTTGAGCACCATTAATTAGAGAGAATGCAAAAAAAAATATGAGTAAAAAGGAATAGCTCAGATGTAATTCAGGCAAATATTTAAATATGAGAATGAAAATGGTCCAGAGTCCACCCAAATTCCCAGCTTTTTCATCTCCTGCCTTCACAAATTAGCTTGTATCTTGCAAATTTCTACCAAAGGTTCAATCACGTCCAGAGTCTTTTTGAAAGAAGCTGGAAATGGATTTTTAAAGGAGATTTCAAATTAAAGTAAAAATCTCAAATTTCAGAAATAATGCTCCCTACAGAGGGAGCAATATTATTTTTGAGAACTGTGTCTCTTCTAGTCTCGGTTTACATCCTCTTCAGAAATTATGCCAATGATGTATGACACACAAGTTTCCTCTAGTACTAAGTTTACCTGGAAGTAAGTAAAGCTATTGTTAGCACTGAATTTACTTCCTTTTTAACAACTTATGATCCTGTAGAAATGAATAAAATGCAGGATTTCATGAAAAGCCCATTTCAATGATCTTAAAAAAAAAAAAACAACAAAAAAACCCCCAAACCCCCAAAAGATTTAGCAAAGCTTAAGATGTTTTTCTATTCTATTAGGGATTCACATAGTTCCACTTCAAGTTGGATTGCCTTAGACAGATGCACTGGAAAATATGGAAAGTCTGAAGGACCAGACTGGGGCAGTTTTGTAATGCTGAATTCAGAATTCTGGTCAGAAGTGTCTTTGACAGAGAGAAACGTGTCCACAAGGGGTCCAGTACTCACATGGACTTATTCTCTTCCACAGACTTGCACAGAAAAGTGAGTCCTGATTCTAAAACATTAGGCTGAAGGAAATGACTTTGCAAAAGATCCAGCTAAAAACAACTACTACTTTTTTTTTTTTTTTTTTTTTTTAAGCTAGTGCCAGACATCTGTCTGCTACAGCAAGTGCTTTAAATTTCTGCATGAAATCCTCCTGATGTTCTAATTCTGGATTCTCTCACACAGAGTCCACCCACTGATACAGTCAGTTATTTGCTGACTAAACTTTTGTCTGCAGTATCACTAATGCTTTCTTCTGACTCTGGGGTTCTTTTTTCCTTCTCCACTGCAATATGAAATCGATCTTTCCTGGAAATTAATTAAATCATGGTAATTTAAATTCATATATTTTCACTGTTTATTCCATCTGTGTATTTTTTTTATGCGCTAGCAAAGGAAATGGTCTACCATCAAGCTCTACAAAGGTACTTTCTATAGTATTGTAATTTAGTGCGTGTGAGTGCAGTAAGGGTGTTCTTTCCTCCTACAGTGCTGTCATATGCTTAATTCTCATCACCACTCAAGGTGTTCTGTGTGGTTTGTAGGCCTCTCATTTCTGTTTAGTGTGGAAAAAGACACCTCGATTTTCCTCGTCAAAGGCATCTTATTAATATCAACCTTTTCTGCGATCAACACTCCCAAAAATTATTCTGCACAGCTTTTCCAAATGTTCCTTGTTATTCTAGGAGGATCACAAAGGCATTAACCAAGAAGATTTTTGCATGGTACTCAGCAATATCACATCTGTACTACTTTTTGAAGGGAGCAGATTTATGATAAATATTTGCTTCATTTCACTAATTTATTCCAATAAAACCTATAGCTGTTAAAGTTTGTTTATTTATTTCTAAGCAGCTTTTCAGCCGAGAAATACTGGATAGATACTGCCTAGAGATTCCTAATAGATAACGAAGTTCATAAATAGAAAGAACCTGACCACCTATTTACAGCTAGTAAATAAACTTTAAAACAGATTTTTTTAAGGCATGTGAATTATTAGTTGCTGGTGAGACTGCTGGGAGAATACAGAAAATGGGTGAAATGTATCACAGAAAAACAGTGTATAAGCACAGTTACTTCAAAGTGTTGGTCTAAAATAACATTCAATTCTTACTACATTTTGAGCTTTATAGGATATATCACCATGTAGAAGCGTGACTTTAAAATTAGTGTTTGCAAGTGCCTGTGATGTAGGTGAGGGGTTCTAGCAAGCAGCAGGTTTTAAACCTAAAATGACATTAATTTATTTGTTGCAATAAAATTAGGTAGATTAGTTATTGTTCAAACTGATTCGTTACATAAAAGAACAGCTTTTCTATTACACACACACACACAAAAACCCAAAAAACAAAAAACAACAAAACACCAACCAAAACCAAAACATCTGGGAGAAGTGTTCGTGCTCTTATACTCTACTACTGTTGGCAAGACTCAACTAGAAATGCAAGATATGTATAAAGAGTAATTTTGTCTCATTAAATGACAACACTAGTAGTTCCTCTTCATCTCCTTAATTCATTTCTTATAGTTTTTCTTGTCACATCCACTTGTTTTATGGCTTAGTAACTTGCAAGTTATGGTCGTAATTTATGGTCAAAATTGAGTGGTAGCAAATCACAGAATATTTTCATTGATTACCCCAAATTGTCTAATCTCCTGTATGTTTTTAGGACTTGATTGGGTGGTATTTACTGATTGCCTTCATCTAATTTAAAAATCAATCAATAGCAACAATAAGAGGTGGTGGATAAATCGAGTCTAATGCAGCATAACTGCAGCAAATATCCATCAAAGGCTCATTCTCCATCAAATTTGTGGGAAGTTTTAATACATAAAGCAAAATGTCTAAAAGCCTTACTTCTAAAGCACATCATTTTAAAATTGTGCTCTGCAATGTGACATCTTATTGCTCTTATGCTGCCTATTTAGGATGGTTTTCCACTGCTAAAATGAACATATTTCACTACAATAAAACTGTAGCAAACAAGAAAAAAAATGTCATCAGCTTTAGTTTAAAGGCACTTTGTTCCATCTTCCTCAATATTATCTGTATATAATAATGGGAATTAACATAACATCAGCTTTTCATATAAACTGTGTGCATTTTCCCCGAGATAAACATTCTAATAAGTGTCTTGATGGGAAATGTGCTTTCTACATTGAGAAATCAATTCATTAAAGTTGTTCCTCACATTGTTCTTTTCTTAAAGCATGCTCTATTTCCTGAAGTTTGGGATAGCAAATATGAAAGAAACTCTCTGGAAGGCAGTATTCTAATTTCTTGACGCTATCAGCGCACAGACACCTCATGCAGCAAAAGACAGACAAACGCAAACCTTTTCCAAGTAATGGCAGTACAAATGTAAAATGCTTCTTTCTAATTTGCCATGCGAAAACATGACACAAAAAATCATTTTACTTTTTAACTAGGCATATACCTCCAGTTTACATTAACTCAAAATAAGTTTTCTATAGGCACATAGAGGGGTAAGCAGTTACATAAATTGATGTTGGAATTATGTTGTCATTTACAGCCAGAAAAGGAGCTAGTTCAATAGCCTGGAAAAACAAGTTAAAACTGGCCTCGACTCTTGAAAGAATTTTAATTCATACTCAGAAGCAGGTATTTAGTGTAAGAATTTACTCAGTAAATATTCAATGTAGATAGTTAAGGAGAATGAGCTGTTATTTTTTGACAACATGGTATATATAATGTTATATACTTCTTGGGCAGTAGGAGGTTCTGTCTTGTGCCTCCAGGTATTAATATATGATCACTGAAGGAGAGAAACCTGGAGGTTTTGTGCTTTTCTGCAATTTTGCAGATTTTATTTGATTTTATATTAATATATCAAATATTAAAATATTTGATTTTAATTTGAGTCAGGGGTGTTTATTAGTAGACAGACATTCTTTTACCGTTATATTGGGTCCAGCTGAGCACCAGGCCAGCCCTGATAGCGCTGTGCTTGTATTGGTAGCTGGAAAGGTGGTGATAACACACCAGTATTTTGGCTCCTGCTGAGCAGCGCTCGCACAGCATCAAGGCTGTCTCTCCAGCCTTCCCCCACCTCACCAGTAGGCTGGGAGTGGGCAAAGGCTTGGGAGGGGACATAGCCAGGACAACTGACCTGAATTGACCAATGGAATATTCCATACTATATGACATCTGCTCAGATACAAAAAATAAGAGAAAGAAGGAGGAATAGGGGGCATTCATTATTTATGCTGATTGCCTTCTGGAGGAACCACTACGCATACTGAAACCCTGCTTCCTAGGAAGTGGCTGAACATCACCCGCAGATGGGAAGTAGAGAATAACATCTGTTTTCCTTTGCTTCTGCACACGTGACTTTTGCTATTGCTTCATTAAACTGCCTTTATCTTGACCCACAAGGGCTTGGGTTTTTTCCACCTTATTTTCTCCTCCTCCCCATTCTGCTGAGGAGGGGAGTGATAGAGCAGCTTGGTGGGCACCTGGCGTCCAGCCAAGGTCAACCCACCACAACCATATTTAAATTCAAGCATATAGTCAGTAGAGCCAGGGAACAAACTCTGAAGCGTTACATGACAGAACTGAATTTCACCAAAGATGTCGATTAAGCAGAACTTTGAACGAGAAAGCAAGTATCTTAAATATTAAAGAAGGACAAGGGTTCTTGATTAACCAGAACACAGACACTGAAGTCACACACATCAAGACCTAAGAATTCTTTGCTTTGCGTTAACTTTACAGCTGACCTGTCTCTGAGACAGGTATCAACACCTGGGATTCTTAGGTTTTGCATAATCGGGATGAAAAGACAGAGAGAACCCTTATCATCATGCTATCACAGTCATATTTTCTCTCAAGTTTTAAATGTGTCTCATATTTGTAAGGATTGTTCTTGTTAATGTTATTTGCTTTCTCTTCTACAATTTAGATTTTGTCTGGGATTAGAAGAAGAATGGGACAGTGCTAAGGTATTAAAGCAGGGGCTTTCCTCATAAGTCTGCTACACTTTCTAACCAAAAGAAGGAAGAGTTAGGCATGTAAGGAAGTGATTTTCTCTCTTGCAAAAACTAGGTCCCAAGAGCTTTGGATGGTTCTGAATTCACTTGGATGAAAATTCCATATTTTGGTACTTATCTAAATTACAAGTTATGTGGCTACAATCCACTGCTACTACAAACAAAACTGCAGATACGTACCAGATCGGGCAAACACCATCACTCTGGAAAATAATTCCGTTCTAATCAATTTTAAAGTATCCTTTGTTGCTAAACACTCTTGAAAAATTTCTGGCCCAAGCAACAGATCACAGCACACATTACAAATATAAAAGACAACCACCAAAGAGAATCCTACCAGCAGTCCGCTGTTTATTAAAATTCTGACATTCTGAGATATCTTCTTGCCAAGGGCCCTTTTACAATGACATCTGTACACTTGTCATTACATCGCAGTTCACATTACTTACATAAACATGCCACAGGGAAACCATGACCGATATAATTTTTATAAGATTGAAAGGTAGCCATTGTGATCATTAAAACAAACCTGAGAGAGCCTTCCTGATGATGGAACAGATTCAGTTACTTCTTCCTTCTTTGTGGGTCATTAGTTAAAAAGGGGAAGGTGGGGGAGGAGGGAGAGAAGGCCATATACTGCAGGTGTTTTATCCTTTGTAAGGAGACTGCACTGAGACAAATGATTCTAGCTGGCATTTTGTACACACCGGAGATTGCTTATCGATCCAGATCAGAATATTCAGGCTGGCCCCGGGGAAAAGGCAGAGTATTTTCTGAGGGAGTTAATAACCTGGCAGCTGAGCTGTCTTGTCCAATTCACTGAACCTAGGGCTCTAATCAGGCCAGAGTTTTTATTTTGAGAAATCTTGCCATATGTGTCTGCTAGCTGCCTTCCACTCTATTGGACCAGTGACAGTGATTGAAATGACAGCCTATAGATAGAGCCTAATCAAA
The DNA here is from genome assembly GCF_023638135.1 of Falco biarmicus. Taxonomy (NCBI): domain Eukaryota; kingdom Metazoa; phylum Chordata; class Aves; order Falconiformes; family Falconidae; genus Falco; species Falco biarmicus. The sequence continues at coordinate 17,324,382 of NC_079302.1, forward strand.
TTGTTTATTATCAGCCTAAATCAATATGTATAGATTGTTGAAACATCACTGTCATGCCATGGAAAAGTCATACTAATGCTACATGCTGCAGGTGTAATTCTAAAATGTATTTTTCCATCCTAAATTACATCTGAATCTAACGGAGTGAAAGAAACTATAATGGTGTATGAGACAGTGAAAAATATACATGTTTACACATTTCAATAAAATAACATTAAGGATTAATGTTAAAACGTCATGTTGTGCACTGCTTAAATACGTTATCATGTTCCCTGTACAGAAGACAGGCGACAGAGCTATGGGAAAGGAAAAGGGATTGAAAAGAGAAGTGTTTTGCCTTTTATATAGAAAGGGAAAAACCTCACAGGGATCTGTGTAAGCATGTACTGCAGCACAAATCTAATTCCAACACACTTAAGAAGCAAATTTTGAGTCATCTAGAGTACAGAGATGAAACATATGGCAATGTGAATTCCTTTGGTACTACACAAGGCTTCCAAAGAGCTTGGACCATGAAGTCTAATGATTTGATAGGGAGGGTAGCAGGGCAAACAACGGGCAGTCTGAATTTAGAAAAGAGAAACTAATTGCAGGCATCTAAAATCTAACCCAAGAGTTGGTTTCACAAAAAGAGCTGTATCTTCTGAAGCCTCTTGGATACTTTTTTTGCACAGAAAAGATATAAATGCATTACATGGAGAAAAGTAAAAAATATTTAATAATATGCAGTGAATCATATTCTACAGGCTTCATTAACATCTCAAGCAGAATCATTCAAACACTAAAAAATGAGATGAAGAAGGGGTGTTCCCTGAGAACATGGCACTGGTTGGAAGTCTCTCAGATATGGGAGAGGACCAGTAATCGTTTTGGCCCTGTGAAGCTCACCTGAGCAGTACACATGTGACATTCTTCTCTAGTGCAATTGACAAGCAATGGATAATCACTGGAGTCCTTGTGGGCCAACAAGAGCTAACTATGTAGTTAATAACTTTTGAAGTAGGTCTACTGGCAGAATTTTGCACTACCTAGTATGTCCTGCGGAGTAATGTATTGCCTTGTTCTTCAAAAAAGAGTTTTTGAAACTATTTTCAAGTACTCTGACAAGGTAAAGCGGCTGTAACCTTAGAGTAAATTACACTTTTTGCCCTGAAGAATGGTGTAAAGTAACCTTCAGGTTAATTAATATTTGCAGTGTAATACACTCCTGCTTGAATATCATTTACATCATGTAATTATTGAGTCAAATTTATAACAACTTTCAGCATTCGGCATATGTGTTAATAAAAATAATATTGCCTTTTAGGTTGTACTGATTCTAAGTGGTATGTTTTTCCTTGGATAAAACATACTTTTCTTACTGCATGCATTCAAAGCTCTCCAAACAGCAATTATCTTTGGCTGACTGATTCTAGGAGTTTTCCTATTACATTCAAAATAAGAATTTCTTCATTGCCGTTTCAAGAAAGAAAGGTACTTATTCAGCATAAAACTTTAGCATATAAGTCTAAGTATATGCGTAAGTCCCTCCCGATTCAGGAAAGCAGTTAGGCAGATGCATTTCCTTAAGTTCTAAGTGACTTCAATGGGACTTTCTCTTAAGTTTTCAACATACTTGCAGCATATGCATGGCCAAGCATCCCATATGAATACAGGTGGCTGAGTTTGGCCCACAGCTGGCACAAACACAGTTTAACATCACTTTTAAAGTGTTTTTGACTAAAATCCAGAAAAGCACTTAAGTCTACACACAGTGCTGATTTAACTGTCTCAGTTTATAGTTACACTGGTGCAATTTCCTAGCATGGATACAGTTCTGGTAGTATTTATCTTGGCATAACTTAGCAAGACACTTTTACAGAAATGAACGCCACTGAAAGTCACGGAAGGATAGGGTAAACCTGCAACAGGTAACACCAAAATTGAATAAACTGAAAATGCAACAGCTGGGGGGGCATAAGAAAAGAAAATATCTAATGAATGAAAATATTTTGTCAGCTTTCTTCAAATGCACAAGGAAGCATTCTAGAATTTTAAAGTCACTTATTCTCTCCCTCAAGGGTTTGCCCTGTTCTCTAAAGGTGGAACACCTGCCAGTGGATGTATCTCATTTACACAGTAAGAACAGTATCACTAGGTCCTCTGTCCTCTTTGACACAGAAGTTAGAAATTCTGCAGTGAATGAAGCCACAAAAATCTTATGATTTTCAGCACATTGTGTTCATCTATTGTAATTGAACACTATTTTAGAAAAACACATTTTCCTCCTTCAGCAAAAACATTTTTATAGTGCTGGAAGAACATTATTCCTTTTTTTCTCCTCCCATATCAGCAATGGCAGGCAGAATCCTGCCAAACACAGTTTTCCCAAGAAGTGACTCGCTACTCGTATACCCTTTTCTGGGGCTGTGGCTTGTGACTACAGTCAGCTACTGAGCAGCAGCACTGAGCCATTAGGACTCCAAAAGAAATGATACATGATTTAACTAGAAAGGATACTAAACCACCTGCAAAAGCAGAACTTCAGGATTTGTTTTTTTTCAACTGGGAATTTCCTGTGAAACATATATTCTTGACTGGTACTCATTTCAAGTTAAAGACGATTTTGGACTTAATTTATGTATGCAGTTTTGTGCATGAGACATACCCCTGTACCTAAGATCATGGAAACAGATTCACTGTTGATCATGAGATACACCACCACTTAACCACAGAACTTCTGGTCTACTCCAATAATATCTAACAAGAATATTTGACCCATATTTCTCAAATACTGGTACGGAGAGATTTTCATTATTCTATGCAACTGTTAATGGTCTTCGCATTTGCAGCTTGAAGTAATTTTTTACCTACTTACAATATTTGAAACTCTTTGTCAATCCTTTAAAACTTTCAACAGACTGATGGTGGCATTTCTCAGCACACTCTTGCCAATGTGTCTATTCACATATGAATTTGTTTCAGATATAGCATCTCCTTCCAGAAAGCATAGATGAAATGCCGAGATTATACTTTGTATACTGTAAAACCCATTGAGTGAGATATGCTCTACTTGGGTTGAAACACAGAAACTTATTTTAGGTTCTGTATGGCATGCAGTGAAGTCCCTGCTACAGTCTCCTGACTGCTCAGAATACATTATTTTTGGTATCAATTTTTTGCTTTTTGTTAAATCGTAATGCACCAAATGACTCAAGAGAACAGACCACACTATTTTTATTTCCTTTTCAAAGGATCTTCAAGGGAAGAGTTTGACCACAAAGAAGGGTAATAAAAACGAAGAAAAATTAATGACCTTATTATGTATTATTGACAATACACAATAGTGGTCAACAGTGTCATTGTTATCCAACTTTCCAGTACTTGTGTCTCAGCTATGGATAAGGCGAAATATACCCAATAGCCTAGTACTACCTTGGGGAAGGACAGTGTCTAGGACTCTCCCATAAAACTAGTAAAATTCCTATTTATACCACATTTAGTGCTTCAGTTACTCCATTTGTCTACATCCATTCATTTTCTTTTTGGTTATTTCTGTTACAGGCTGACCTGCTTTGTTTTTGTGTTAAATTGGATGTAAAACTAAGCACTACTGATACAAGTTCTACAGGTTTATTTGTTGCTTTTTTCCACCTTGCTTTGTATAAGCAGCAGGTATATTAAGAGAAGCACAGCATACTAAATTCTCTTCCCATTCAAAAAACATAATGTTTCCAAATTAATTTTTTCCAGACACAAAAAATGACAGTACTAGAGTCACCAGTGCAAACCTTATCCTGTCCCCTTCCTCATAATCATTCCAGCTGTCAGGCTGTTGCCATCTTTCATTAAATGCATGTATCTATCAGCATATTGACATACTAAACGACTGAACATTAACCCCTAAATATTTGTTTTCTAGCTGTACTTGAATATAGAAAATAAAAATATTCTATTTAGTATTTTCAGCAATCTCTACTATGTCTTCAGCAATTGCTATAATTTTCCATACAAAATAATACTGCCAAAAGTAACAATAGACAAAGTTTAGCCTCTAGCAATCCACTATCAGTTTTCATTGATACCATAAAGAATTTAACAACTTCCCTTTTTGTCATATGAACCATACAGCCAGTGATTCTAAGATTAAGTTGATTTCTCCACTACCATCAAACGAAGCCCTGCATTGAACTATTTCTGGGGTTTTTTTTTCAGTTGCATTGTGCTGTTGATAACTAAATCTAGTAACATCACAACAAAGCCTTACTTGTGCTCAGGCTCAGAAATTGCAACCTAAATGTAAGAACTAAAAAATAAGTATTCCAATAAGAGGGAGAATACAGTATAATACAGCCCCATGCCCCACAAAATCTCTGCACATAGTAATGTTTCACTTCAGATGCACAAATAATTGATGTACTGAACAAATTAGGCCAGCAAATAGGTTTGCCTTCCAAATTGTGCTTCAAACCTTATTACATTTAGTAGTTCCATACCCAAATGCCAAGTCTCTCAACAAAAATTCTGGCCAGATTTACGTACTTAAAAAAACCAAACAAAATAGTACTGAAACAGAGAAACATGGAAAAGTGTAATATTAGAAAGTTCTAAATTCAAATTACACTTCCGCAGCATAAATGGAGATTAATCAAGAACAGTGATGGTGAACTTCTAGAAGAAAAAGTTTAAGAAGTGATATCCATTCCAACAGTGCTGTGTCATGCTGCTAGGCTTAATTGCATCACCTTTTCTTATCAACTGGTAAAGCATTTGCTGTGCTATTTGCAGATAGTGCTGGCAACCACTCTTCTGCATATCCTGCATTCTCACTCTCTGTTGGAGTTACATATAGAGAGATGATATGTGATACCCTGGACAGTCCAGATACACTTCTGGACAGCCAGTCCTATTTTGCTTTAATACAAGATATAGTAGTAGTGACCATGCTGATCTAACATGATAAGATAGATCTGTAGAAGTGTAAATCAGTCCTAAATTAGTATGAATCTCTTTTTATTTTGCACCAGAAGAAGGTGGGTAGAACTTAACAATAAAAAGAAAAACTTTTGAAATACTTTATAAAGCTTACCTTGATAAACACTAAGGAGAAACCCAGGGATTTTGTCTGCAGAGAGAAAATTGTCTAAATTGTCTGGAAAAACTCATTGACCCAGTCAGATTGTGTAAAGCCTGCGATCAAATACAGCCCCAGGCTCTCCTGCCTTATGCACTTGTGCATCTTGCTCAGAAAACATAGCTCAATGAAAGAAAAACCTACTATTTTACTCTGATAAACGCTACAATAGAATAGTGTTTGCACAGGCATGTGTGAGTTGCTCTTCTTTTGGGGGCTTGGAAACATCACATTCAAGGTTTGTTAGGTGTAAATTTATAGACACCACATGCAAAGAATTTTAAGGTTTCATGATTCAATTATTTTAAGTAGAACAATGAGTACATCAATGCTACAACAATACAAATTAATCAAACAAGAAAAAGTAAAGTAATTAAAGCTGAATAGTGAGACTGATGAATTCACAGGTAGGGAAAACTTCTGCAATGCATATTCAGGGCCTGAGTAATTGGGTGTAGCTGTAGAAAGATTGTTAAACTGCCCTTTATTGTATACCTATGAAATCTACTTCACTGAGAAATCAAGTACATTGTTTTTGTGGCTCACTTTGGACAACTACAAAAAATTAGGGAGGAAAGACAGTCCTGTGGTTTAGAGCATGGAACAGGAAATTGGAAGCCTTTTGAATCTTACGACTTCCTATGTAGCTTTAGGCAAATGACTTAATTTCCCATCTGTAAAATGGTTTGACAATCCTCCTGTGTGCTTATGTGGGCTAGAAGGACATATATGTTAAGAACACTCAGATAGAGGGCATAGAAATGAGTAATAGCATCTTTCCAAGTGTACAAATACAGATCTCATTATATCACAAGTGTTCTACATAATCAAAACTAGCATATAACTCCACCACATCTCTATTATCACAAATGTGTTTACAAAAATTCTACATAAGCTTCCTTGCCATTTTTATTAGGCGAAAACTTGTATATCTAGTCACTGTAAATTCTCAGATGGTCTCAACAACTGAAAGAGGGTAGATTTAGATTAGATATAAGGAAGAAATTCTTTACGATGAGGGTGGTGATGCACTGGAACAGGTTGCCCAGAGAAGTTGTGGGTGCCCCATCCCTGGAAGTGTTCAAGGCCAGGCTGGATGGGGCTTTGAGCAACCTGGTCTAATGGCAGGGGGGGTGGAACTAGTTGATCTTTAAGGTCCCTCCCAACCCAACTCGTTCTATGATCTAACCTGTACAAAATATTGTATATTATGTATGTATACAAAATATGAACTAAACCTGTACTCAGATCTGCAACAATGCTGGTTCTATGTGAGAGCATCTGAATTTCTGCAGTAACTCTGAATATGAGAAAAAGGTTAAGTTTAATGTTGTGAAGTTAGTACCTCCTCCAGACAGTGTTTCAGATCATGTATTACAGGTGTCCATTCTGAATTGCTTCTTCAATCCTCTTATTTGCTCCTGTTCTGTGTTGACTATACCAAAGCCACGATCACTAAGCATAAATTTTTTAATACTCCCAGGTCACTTCCAAAAGTTGGCATCTAGATTCATACTAGCATAATTTCCAAGATGGAGAGATGGAACTACCAAAATTAATCTGATTAAATGTTAAATCATGATAGCTTCTTTTCTTTTAAATCCAGATTCTGGTTTAGGCTTGCAAGCACATAATTTCTGGATTAGCCCAAATAATTCCAAATAAACAATGTAGTAATCAGGGTATTACTCCCATGAGTAAAACTTAATAAGCCCATAGCAATTCTCAGATCAGCGTTATATAACAACTGTCCGGCAGAATCTAAAGTAAATATTTTCAATAAAAGTCAGTTTCAGCTTTATCCTAAGGTTTCAGCGTTTATCCTAAGGTACCACTGCAATTAGGAATGATCTTCATTTACTGCACTCTGACCAAATATGAGTCTAGGTCAATCCTCCCTTGAAACAAACATGCTACATGATACAGAGCAAATGAATAGCACTGGTGGATCATTGTGATAACACAGAAGTGAGAGAATATGGCAAATATTTTATATAGCTTCATTTTGCAAATCCCTTCAGATTTTTACATTTTCTTATCTTAAGGTGATAAGGACAAATCTAGAGACTGATATATATATATATAGTAGCCAAACCACATTCAGTAATTTTTTGTTGTAATTCTTTGGCATAGTCACAGGCGATGAAAACGTCAACAATATGATATTAGTTCTAACATTGAGCATATAAGGAAGTCTGCATAATAATCTTATCCTGTGAATCCAAACAACATAAAAACCAAGAAAAAGCCACCTTGTGATCTTGTGTGCCTTGACAATAGTGTAATAAATTATTTGTCTTGCATAACAACAGAATGGAGGAAAAGAGTACAGAACATCGACTTGAATCAAAACACTATGAGGCAACCTATTTAAAGTGGTCAAATTCTTTATGTCTCTGAAAATATTTAGTGCTCCTTCTCCTTCAGGCTTTGTTTCTCTGCAATGACTGTAATTGTTATCAGAGACGCAGTCATCGCTGCCTTCACCCTGACTTGATGTTTGACTTGAAGTTTTAAAAATTTTGCTCAATAAAGCAGTGATCAAAGCTGCTTACTCTATCTAACCCATTAATTCTATCAGGGGTTTATAATGAAAATTATATAAGGTCCTTACCTGAATGCATGTGGATTTGACTGGAACTTTCTTTCAGACCCTCTAAGGTGTCACCGTGTGGATGGAAGATCAGTTTAACATTTATCTTCTTGTTTCTCTGACACTGCCAGTGAGCCTGTGAAATGGTGAGCATGCCACATAATTAGAAAATTATCCACTGCCAACTTTCTATTACCCTAGCCCTCTTCTAAAAGGTGCAAAACAGAGGCCATACTGCTTCATACAGCTAACACAAGAAGATCTCAAGAGTTTTCAGCAGTTTTCAACTTAAATAACAAACACTAGATAGTTTATAATATGGTAGCTAAAGTCAAGCTCTTTAAGGAACACATAACCTTTAAGTACTTGGTATACAGCTCTAACAGTGAAAAATTACAGTAGAACAGTTGTTTCTTAGGCTGAAGACTTTTCTCTTTGGGCTGAAGACCAGTGAGGTTCCAATCCCATAAACTAGAGCTTCCCTCTTCATAGAAAGTTGTATTTCTGTAACAAGCATATCAAGAGGACATTTTCCCCTCCAGGCTCTCATTGTTAGAATACACTTTATAGTAGATGATTGCCACAGAAAAGGCTTTTTACAAGGTAAAAGATCTGAAAGATAATATCAGTAGACATGATAGTTAGTGACTGATAGGAATCCAGAAGAAAGTCCATGGGATATTTATTTAGAAAAAAGGTAGCAATATTTTGTAAAGGAATTCTTCAATGTGAAAAGAGGGATAAGAGGATTCTCCTTATGAAAACTAGGGAGTGGAAAACTCTTGAAGGGCTCCTAGTTCAAAGGATTTTTTCTTCTTGAAATATTCAGGTTATTAACTTTAAGCTTTGCTTCTGTACCTTTAAGGAGTTTCAGTGGTACACAGGCACTAGTTCAACACACTATGAGAAAGTTACTGTGATGACTTTGTCTTTCAGTTAGCTCAGTCACTGGGGCCCATACACAGTGCTGCTCCCAAGGGTGCAGGGCAGTACTGTGAGGACCACTGGAGACAGGACTGAAAGGTGCATCCTTTTCCAGTCCCTGGCCATAGCTCTGTCATAGCTGGTAAGGCAGCGCTGGGACTGCTGCCAGATTTTCAGAAAACGGTGTCAAGAAATGAAGGTATTGTTTCCATCTCAAACACAATTCAAGAATTAGACAATTAAATTCATGCTGCTGTCAATAAAATTTTGGCCACAGATCAGGAAAATGTCTGGTGAGAACATTGTGAAAGGAACTAAAAATATATGTCCCCAGGTGAGAAGAAAAAATCCTAATCTTAGCCAAGGATTATGTATAGAAAACACATCACAGACTTGTGCCTCAGCTAATATTATATGAACGGCGACAGACTATCTTGTAGTACATTCATGCATGTGTTTTCCAGTTGCATCAGTAAGGAAGTATGCACTGTACCGACAAACAGGTGATTGCGTACTTGTATCAGAGACTCCAGGCAATTTGTCAAGCACATTTCTAACAAGGTGTCAATAGCTATGGATTCAAAATGTTGAATTACTTCATAATAATTATTTGCTGTAGGATTCACTTTACCATCCTCAGTTTATTTACAGTTATGTAAGGTTTACCTTGACCAGGTAAATTAAAAACAGCTATCTGCTTTCTACTAGAAATGTTAACAAGTCTCAGTATGTACCAAAATCATATCAGTTTTCTAATAATGTTCAGCCCCATGCAGTTAACACATTCTCTAATACAGCGCTTTCCCTTAACACACCAGGCTATAGTGGCTCAGCTGTAGAGCCTGAATTTGGACTGAGAAATCTTGCTTTCCAACCTGTATCATCTTCAGTGTTGATGCCAAGCTGCATAGCTTGGCAGGTCACATCCTATATTTATGACAAACATGGGAACTGCTCTGTCTCCTGTCCCTGACACTACATAGTGCTCATGTTCCCTGCTTCCAGTCTGGAAGCCACTGGATGATATAGCACAAGGTATCTCACTGATGCTTGGGTACTGACAGTGAAGTTCTGTTATCTTCTTGTACTTCTCTCCTGAGCTGTTGTCTGATGTTGCTACTTAAAATACGTCTGGTATTATTTTCAGTGGCCCTGGTGCACTTTTTACTGGAAGTCAGATTTTGAAAACCCCAGAACTTTCTGAACCTTTATCTTTTTTGATGATTACTAACTAAAGAGGGAGGACTATTATGGAGTTTACGTCTCATGTCACAGTGAGAAAATTAACTTCGCTCTGGTGTTAGAAATGCATAACTACTAGGGGGGAGAACAACATCAAAAGTCACCGTGAACTGTATGATTCTGAAAGGGAGATTAGAAAAAAAGGACTCACAATAGAAAAAATTGAAAAGAAAATAAAGAAACCCTTCCATCTAGCATTAACGTATTAAAGGAAACAATAATGCACATTCTTAACCATACTCGGATACAGATTTACTTTGCAGTTTTCCATATAACTATACGCACATTCACACCATGTTTCTTTAAAATAAGTGAAAAGTAAAGAATGCAGCTGACAAAGGAAGGTTATTTATGTTCAAACTGTACTGGAGAAATTAGTCAAGGGCAATTCCTTCATGTGAAAATATGATTTCTAACACTGTCAAGGTCGATAAGACCTTAGGGAGTAAATGCTAACCATACAAATCAAAGATGCCTAGAGGCGGTTTTGAAGATGAGTGGCAAGGCTTTAATAGTTTTTAAAAGCCTGTTAATAATCCAAATGAACAAGTAATGATAGAAGAAGAGAAAAAAACCTGTTTATGAAAGGAACAAACCACTGTTAGATGTCTTTCCCTCCATGGATTTGATTGCTTAAGCCCAAAATCATACACTCCTCTCCCACATTTCTTTTTTGTCCCACAATTCCTGTCATTATAGCCACTTAAACCAGAGAAAGCAGTGGCACTTAATCAGGCTGCGTAAGGAGAGCTCAGCTGGTTCACAAGGTTTTCACTTGACTGCCTGAGCCTACCCTGCTATTTGTCCTGTGATAAAGTCCCGACCTACACTTACAGTAGGAGCATATTCACAGAAGCAAGTACCTGATTCTTTCTCCAGTCCTAAAAATTGATAGAGACACCACTAGTCTGAATGACTCCAGGCTGCCAAATTAGTTTGGTCGTAAAAATATTTTACTAGGAAGACAACTTTAGTGACCAAAGTACTTTTACAGGAACATTTCACCTTTCTCAAGGTGACTAAACTGAAATTATCTGAAAATAGCATAAATTACTAACAAGATGAGTTTGTTTCAGAGTCAGACCCTCCAAAACCTAAACAAAGATGAATTCAGAATAGAGCTGGCAATTAGAATTTGCTGTGTATTTATTAACTTATATTAATAATTAATATTTAATATTTATAAATTATTATAAATTATTTAATAGTAGGTTTTTTAATCTTCCTGTATTGTGCTATTATTTCACATTTTAGAAAATAAAATCCATGATAACACCCTAATTTTACTGTTGAGGAGATTCAAAACATTATTTTTTTTTTATGTTGCTTCTGTGTAGCTAAACTGTGAAGATGCCATAATCCCTTTCATCACAAACTCTCACTTCATGTTCCTATGAAAAATTCACATGGCTCTTCCAATCTACTTCTCTTTTTTGGTCATTGCTTTTTAATAGCTCTGCTATTTTGGTGTCAGGAAAAAAAAAAAAAAAAGGTTGACTAGATATGCAGATACTCCTGGTTTAGGGGTAAGATAATTAATCCAGCATATTTAAAACCTCAGCATGAGCAAGCAGCAAGAGTCAGAATAACAAGAAAATGAGGATGCTGTGGAGAGCAAATGAAAGTAGATACTTATGGACCAGTTGAATAGAGGGAGAAGACTGTAACCCAAAGTCATGCAGCCAACTTAAATGTGTTGGAAAAGGGTGCAGGACGAAAAGAAGGAAGGCAAAGAGAGGAGTCATCAGCCAAACATGCAAAACTATTGCATTTTACTTAACACAGATATGTCTTCAGGCAGAAACTGGGTAGAAATTGAGCAGATGACTGTGTGTACATCTGAGAGGCAGGACGGCAAGTCTCATTGTTAATCTTGATATCAGAGACTGGTGTTACTGCATGAATTCTTCCTATCTTTTTGGTGTTTTAATCTTCTCCTGATCTTTCTCCATTTTCATTCACTTCCTCTCTTCCTTGGTCTCTGGGCCACTCTAGGGTCAGAAATTCAAGAATTTGATTCAAATTTCCCGAAAGGTGAAAGAATATTTGATCACACGTAAGCATAGATTTATCAGCAAAGACGGCAGTCATCAAAAACTAGGTGCCATAGCCCCCTACTTTTCTTTTCCTACATAGGCGTGCACTGATTCCACTCCTATAAGACAATGTATGGAACTTAAAGAAGAGGAGGTTTTCACAGTCTTTTCACTCTAGAGACAGTAAAGTGTTGGGTAAACTGCATGGAAACTGCAGATGGAAAATACAGTGAGACCCCATTACACTTACTACCATCAGTAGTTATCCTGGCAAATACCATGGTGAAGAACATATGGAAAGCCCAGTGTCACAGCTGACCAAGACTTCTTGGGGGTCTCGAAACTAGACCTGTACACAGCTGACTCCTCACATAAAACCTCTCTCCCTCCTTTCCTCACTGCAGAGAATGAAAAGAAGCTAAAACATGAGCCCTCTTCCTTGAGATGAGTTGGTAAAGATCAAACACTATTAGCACGAGGTTTCCAGTGAAATTTTGCCAGAGGACAAAGGGCTGTATGGGCCAAGACAAACCAGAAGCTCTACAAGAGGAGAAGGACTGTGTTTGTTGGCTGAGTTTGGGAATCGGTTGAAGCCAGACTACAAAGCCAACAGCAGCTGTTTCTAAAAGAGAAATTTTTTTTGTGAATCTCAGCACAGCATGCAAGTAATTTGTTATGGACTTGAACTGGAAAAGCTAAGTGTATAGTATTTTGGAACCAAAATCCAGAAAATATAGTATTTCAGGTTAGGAGACTGTTTACGTTCCATTTTCTGGCTTGGTCACAGCACTCTTGTATCCTGACATATTTAACTTAAACGTGCAGGTATTGCTTCACATGCATTTCTTTGGCTTTTTTCAATGCATACAAACATGTTCACAGTATTTTAGAACTACCACCAGACTTCACTACCAGCAACATCAGTTTCTGGTTTTTTTGTTTATTAGAGTGCAATGAAGACTTCTGCCCATGGATGCACCTGGAGTTTGCTGAAATGTTTTAACTAGTATTCCCAATATAGTCTCATAAAACTGATCAGCTGCTCTAAGACAAAAATGAAACTGCCCACTGCCAGCACACACCATTTTGAAAGGTAGAAAGAGTGAAGTTGTACAGACTATAGATTATGTAAAAGTAACTCATAACCTATTAACAGGAACAATAACATTCTTACTTGAGCCCCTCTGTAGCTGTAGGGTTGACGATTGTGGTTTCCCTCAAACCCTCTCCTCTAATCTCTCATATCCACAGTTTTGTTAGGCTTTCGCATGGGGCATGCAGGGAACACATAATTCTAACCTCCACATACAGGTTAGAGGCCTATACGGGCATCTTCTCTGGGGACATATTCAATCCTGCACAAATTCCTCAGCATGGTTGCATTAACCCACCTTCCAAACAGCTGACAAAATCATCATCATCATCATCATCTTGGATGTAGCAACAGCTGAGTGTTAAATGACGTGGCCCTAAACACAGATTTGATTGCCCAAAGAGACAGGCAGAAAGACAGGTATTTTCAAAGGATATTTATCATTATGGTAGCTGATCTGAAGTGTTTCAGAGTTACTTTAGGAAAAATTTAGGACTAACACATGGAAAAAGAACCAGAAAAAAATTGTAATAGCCTGTACCTTCTTTTCTTATTTAAGACCAAAGTGTCATGAAATATTTTATATAAATAGGTAGGGGTAATAAAACCCAAGGGTCATAACCAATTAAAATGTACATTACTTTAAGAGAGAAGAGATAGATCAATTAAGGCGACATTTCAGCTCATCTATGTTAATTTACATTAGCTGAGGATCTATCCCTAAATATTAAAGCAGAAGTCTTGAGACTGTTTTTTTTCAAATTCTAGACTTTAAAGATACTTTGCAATTCAGTGGTATAGGGTAAGAGAAACTACTGCATGCTGCTTCTGGGTGATAACACAGCTGTCATCTGCAACAAAATCACTACACAATTGTTTTGATTCTAAAAAAGACAGAGTGAAGAATAACTACCTAACTATAAGCGCAAAGGCAAATTTAACTAAATAAAATAGAATTTCTTTTGGACACGATTAGTAACACATGTCCCTTGTCCTATGAAAATGTGCCAGGAAATTTTAATTAACTGCAAGTATCCAAGGTTGCCATTTAGCACATCATCTGAAAGATGAATTTATTGGGCCCACACTTAACTACCACGTAACCTGTATTACGGTTTACAAGATGGAATGATTTTGTTTTACATGATGGTTATTGGGCCTAATGCTACTCACAGGTATGCCAGTGAAAAATTTGGAACAAGTCCATTAAAGTCAATGGTTCTATAAAATCAGAGTAAAATTAGACTCAGGCCCACCATACAGTTTAATAATAATTGGTATTACAAACTAGGGCAGTTTCTGCTTTTCCAATTGATAGCAAGTGGAACCAAGCACCAGATACCACATACTTCTAAGATAAAAGATGTCTACATTAAGCCTTGGCCCTTCCACGGAGACCCAGGCTCACAGACCTTGTCTGACATAACACACAATGGGCCAAGGCTACTGCAGGCATGTATATTCCCTAGCACTTTGGGAAGACCCCCTTATGAAAATGCAGAAGAAAAGTGAGGAATTAAGAAAGGGAATTTTTATTATAATAACATTCACCTCCAAATCACTTAAGAAATGCAGATTCTTTCCATTAACATTTAAAGTTTTGAGCCACTTTCTCTTATATGGTTTTGAGCTTACCTTTCATGTGAGTTCAAGGTTTTCCACAGCTTTAGATCAGATGGGATTTTGTTTTCTGTTTCCTGACAAGGTTATCATTTTATACAAAACAGCTTTTCTCCTAGTATGGACTTCTGCTTTTTTACTGTTTCTTCAAATTCAGAAGCTCCAGAGCTTCCTGGGGACAGCAGTACAGATCCAGGCTTTATGAAGTGGGTCTGTTTCTGGGGTGCTTTCAAACGGATGTCCTAACTCGCAGTCTTTACTTCTCTGTAGTAGAACATCCTTGTAGGGTTTCCTGAAATGGAGAATCACAACTTACACCTCAAGGAAAAAAAGGGCAGGTGATTAGCATGTGCTGTAGTACAAAATGACAAACGTCGTCCACTGTTGACAACCAGTTTTCATGATCTCCGAATTCCAAATAACGAACACACAGTAAGTAGTACTCAGGTGCTCTGTCTGGTCAGAACTTTCTTTTTATGTCAATCAAAATTATCTTTTTCTGTAATTTATTTAATACTCAAGTCAGAAGCCTAAATATGTAAGAGGACTGTAAAGATAATACCAAGTGAAGTTTAAATTCAGGATCTGGTGAAGGTATGCTCTAACAGTGTAAGCTAGCAGGTGGGGGTTTGTGGTTGTTGTTTTCAGCTGTTGTTCTGAAAATAGTGATTTTAATACATACTCAATTTAGAAGCTTTTGCACAGAACTAGATATTGTTACATATGTATATATGCAACTAGATATATATTCATATAGATATGAACAACTGTGTTATTCATAATCTGTCCTGTGCATATTGAGCCAAGCATAGGTCACTGCACAAACCACTGTACTTAAGTGCAGCTGTGGGCTAGAGACGGTGAGAGTAGGATGGAAGTAGAAAGGAAATAAGATGCTGCATCAAGATAGAAACACAGGCATTTGCTCCCCTGCTTAAAACATTAGCTGAATTATTATTACACTGTTGGGAAATTCACATTCTGAAGCGAACAAACACAAGCCAGTGACTCTTCTCCTCTACCTTCTATTGTTGGTCTTGCATTACCAAATACTGCTCACTGTTTGAGCTTTTAGATTGTAAACTGTTGCTAACCAACAGCTTTACAAGGATCACATGTATATTAAAAAGTGTTTCCTTCCCAAGCCCACTGACCACCAGCTTACTTGAAAAAGTATGTTTCTATCTATTACAGCACGCGTACAGGTTGATAGCTTTCAAATGATCCCATTTATATTAGAACATAGTAATGTGATATTCTATTATTTCATTGAAAATAAAATGTATTGAGACATTTCACATTGTTTTTCATTTTCCTTCTGTTTCAATATTCTTTTAACTTTGATTTGTGCCATGTAACAACTAAAAGTTATCTAAAATAATTGTGGTGTATTACTTCCATTACGTTAAAGATGATCTGTGTTTATAAAACTAGATTGCTTTATGAATAAAATACATTGAGAAAATATAGCTGTCTCAACAGCAATTTTGTCAGTTAAAAATACAGTGATATAGCTTGAATTTCTACACTTCAGTACATCTCATGAGGGAGTGAAATGCTTATTAGATGGTAGCATGCATTATTCTCCAAATCTTTTAAGTATTTGATTATTGCCTGGCTAATAATAGGTGCTTCTTCAGCCAAAGAACAGACTAGAGAAGATAGTGTAAATTGTAGCATGCAATTGTTCAATAACTGCCATTGAAAATGTTTAGCTACTACTGTATGACAATCTTCCTCTGATGTCTGTAGCCACTGTTTCATGTAACAGCAATTAAAGCTGTGGGAATCAGGAAAAAAAACATCCAGAGAACAATCCCATCCCATTAATTTTTAAGTGCATAGAATACTCCAGAGGACATGCAAGCCCACCTGGGGCCAGTGAAAAGAAATCATACCAGTCACTGATTTACTGGGGGCAGGAGATGGGTGGTGAAAAGGCTGTGAACCTCCCAGGTCCATAGCACTGCCTAACACAGCTCATTCCCTGTCCTTCCTTCTGCTGCTTCACCTGGGCCACCACAGTAACCACAGAGAGACAAGTTTTGTCTGCATCCTACATTGAACACACACAGAACTGCATCTGCATTGAATCCAGAAGGGACCAAGGAGGCTGCTAACCAAAAATTCTGAGGCTGTGTTATCGAGAAGGATCTTGAGAGCATGGTATGCTGAAACAGAGCAGTGAGGGGTTTCTGAGCCAACCACAAGCGGACCAGCACGTTGCAGACACAAGTAGACTGGAAAACTGAAAGCTGCCTGGAAAACAGCAAGATATGAAGGAACTGAAGCAAACGTTACTCTTGCAGTCTGATGATTTTATCTTTCAGCATATTCGGAGATAACCTTCAAGGGAAAGATAAACGGACAGCCTCACTTTTGAACTGAAAAATATGTGACTCATCTCTTAGCCTCCAAAGATTTTAATGAAGTGATTGGAGACGGACCTATGTAACATAAATAGGAAGCATTGCAACTACTCTTCTTCCTCTTTAGTATCAGCAAGTACCCCAGAGCTAGACTGGAAGCACCACTAGCTGGTCTCAGTGACAAAGACTATGCAGGGTATTGTGGAACATAAGAAAATGTATGCCTTGACTTTGATGAGTGCCAGCTCACCGGTCTGCCTCGCTCAAGCCATCCTGCGCCATTGCTTCCTACCCCCAATCACTGCGGGCAATTCTGCAATAAGCCGATTGTGTTACCCAACCCTTTAACACTTAAAGAAGCCTTTTTATCCAGCAACAATGTAACAGGGAAGGTGCCAACAGATCCAAATGGGCTTTCGAATGATTTATTCATCCTAGGCTTCTAAGCCCCTTTTCCTCAGTATTAATGCTAAGATTAATGTGTCCCATCAGTGCGCTGCCAACAGGAACTTTAATAAAAGCAAGAACAACTAGTTGGCTCAGCTTTCTTTCTACTTAAGGTTAGGACATCATAAAAACAGTAGTCTACAAAGGCTTTCCCTTTAATTTACTTATGACTTTACAAAAAGAAAGTAATTTCATTTAATTTAATGAAAACACACAGATTAGTGGAACATAAATACATCAGTGCCTGAAGTAATTCATTAGCCAGTTTTTTAAAAGAATAAATGTAACATAATTGCATATTTTTAGATGGTGCATATGCATCTTTAAACCTTTCCAAAACGTAGTGTAGACAGATGCATTTGAGCACAACCAAAATACAACATGTACTATACTTAGGAAGGATGCCACGTTCATAACAATGAGTTAAATCCATAGATTAAGTGAGAGATGGGATGTATCTACAAAATAACATTAAA
This sequence comes from Falco biarmicus, assembly GCF_023638135.1. Classification (NCBI taxonomy): domain Eukaryota; kingdom Metazoa; phylum Chordata; class Aves; order Falconiformes; family Falconidae; genus Falco; species Falco biarmicus. The sequence continues at coordinate 17,342,295 of NC_079302.1, forward strand.
GATTTTGTTAGATGTGAAAGAATACTTGTTTGTATAAGTACTGTAAAACCTGGGTCGCTTGCAAGTCCGTTTATCCACATCTATTGCTGTGGACAATACAAGTGTACCATGTTGACGGTCTTGGCACTGCGGACGCTTGCCCTTTTTTTCACATATGCCATTAAAGTCTTCAACTGCCAATGAATCACAACCAGCTGGGCTAGATTTTGTCCAGAATGACCTTGTGCTTAAGAACTCCTTCTCTTCGCTAGCCCTTGTACTACACAGTTTTTCCACCACAGATCCTCAAGTCTCCAATTTCAAAATTCAAACCCATCAAAGAATGTCCTGAAAAGTTTGAAGAATACACCTATTGAACCCCATTTGAAAATATAACCAAGAAAAAAACAACCCAAAAACTCTATGCCCAGAGTTGCTAAGAAAGTTTAGTGACATTCTAACAAACCGCAGTGTGACAAAATCACTTGAATGGCCTGTGAATGATACTGCAGACCGTATATTGCATATTTGAATGCATAAAGTGTATCCATTTGACATGTAACTGCAAAGCTGCCTAAGCTGTTTAAAAGTAAGCTTTCAAATTCATTCCTGATCACATTGCTGTACTACAAAATGTACCCATTTCTATCTGAGAGATGTTTTAAGTTCTTTTTCTTATGGTCACCAGTCTTCCTGCCTTCTTTTGTGGAAAAAGTATGTATGCATGCTTGCATACTTCTCTTTTATTTCTTCCCATCCCCTGTACCAATTGTTCACCTAGACCAGGCAAAGAAACTGCAGAATTGCTGGGTGGTGGTGATGGGTGAGTGGAGCAGAAACTCCATTTCCCCCTAAAAGGCAGAGGTCGCTCAACTGAAAGAACAGAGAGGCCTTTTATTCCCATAAAGAAAAGAAGAGGAAAAAGCTGCTCACAGTGAAGATGAAAAATATTGTATTTGAATCCTGGGAAGAACTTGTTCTTCCTACACTGGAGAATAGTCTATTCACAGCACAATTCAAACAGCCTTTAGCTTTTCAAATTTCTGCAATTGGCAAAAAGGATAATACACATCTTTTTATGTTTATTTTTGTTTTTAGAAATTTTTAGAAATTATTTTATTATCACAGTATTTGTGTCAGACTAAGACATTTCATGTTACTCCATTCAAATGAGGAAGTTAAAATTTCTTAATCATCTCAGGCACTTAGGTTTGAAACTTCACCTATTTGGCTGTTATTGCAACAATAATATAGTGTAGGCTTTGATTTATTGCCTCAGATTTTTAATGATTACTTGCATACTCCTACAAAAGTAGGACTTGCAACTGGCAAGAAATAAACCCTGGGAACATAACTTATATCTGAAGGTCTAAATGGCTATATAAAACTGACAAATACTTCACCAAACCATAATAACATAGTATGCAGTGAACCCCACTTTTTCATTTTTTTAAATGTTTTACAGTCCTTTTGAAAATTCTCAAATGTTTTCTAAAAATACATGAAACGTAATCCTTGAATTGCCAATGATTTTTAATTACAAATGGCAAATGCTTCCAGAGAAAGAATTTTGTACAATATTGGTTAGTGACATAAAGTGTTATACTTCTAGTGTTTTATTAGATGCATTATGTAAATCAGTCAATAATGTAGAAACTGAGAACTCTAAAAGGTAAAAATTACATTTAGCCCAGAAAAGTTTCAAGTAAAGGTGATTATATAATTTCTTTAATCAAAGGAAACATGCAGTATCAGGTGACCTATCTAATCTAATCATAGAGGTGCAGATTTTGTTATAAATATTTACGTTTAAAACCAGAGTTCTTTTGTTTATGCTCTGCTTAGTGAATACCAACAAAATGAAAATTCAGAACATTACAGTCAGGACAAAAATTTCCTGCATTCAGGTTGTCAAGAATCCATGTTAAGCTGTACCCCATGTTAAGCTTTTTACTAATTGTATTAATGAACAGTGGCAGAGATATACTATTTCTGATATCAACTTGACAATTATAATGAAATTTAATTAAGAAGTATGATTTTTTTCTGTTGTAAGAAGTTGGAAAGAAAGGTAGACCCACTGAGCCCAAGTAGAATGATCTATCCAGTTTCCGCACTGAACTTGGAAAGAACTCATCAGATAAATGGCTTGAGAAGACAACCTACCTCCAAATTTTATTTTACCAGCTGAAACTACAACCAACGATTTCTTGTAAAATTCCATGCTCATTTGTATTTGAAGTCTAGTCTTTTCTAATGGAAGGTTAATGGCCTGCCTCTACCTTCCTGTATTAAGCTGTTATCTGTTAGAAGTTATTACGCTCTGTTGGGAGGAAAAAAAAATGCCATCCACAAGTCCTATTTTATTTCCATACCATCTTCACTTCTCCATTTTACCATGACTGTTATTTTTTGCCCATTTGTATATTCTATCTCATGCTGCCTTTGAACAGCAACCGAAAACAATTTGTCCCAGTTGAATACCCTAGATTTTGAGAAAGTCTGACTACGGATCCAAAGGTTCGTAATGGTCTGAAACAAATCACCACTGTAAAACCCCTGAAGTATGCAACAATCCAGGCTGAGATTCCTTACAGTGTGAGTCTACTTGATCTTGAGAGTTCAGAGCAGAATGTGGTTGGCACCGATAGGATTATTTCATTTTTGGAGAGCAGATCATGCAGGCATCTACCCAGGGTAAGAGGGAGCCCTAAAAATATGCTTTTCTGAACTAGTTAAACCATCTCTAATTAATTGTGATGGTTTCAGCTAAAAATTTCCAGATGAGCTGTTCAAGCTGGACTCAACACTGAACAATCATTGTGTTACTGAAATACTCAAGTGTATTCCAAGTCCTAACTTTTTGATTCAATGAAAATACCAAAGAATGAGCAGCATATGTTATCTCAATCCAGGAGATTTATAAAACTCAGATATCTTGTGATTATGTTGCTACTTTAGCAGGATAAAAATCCCTTTTCACCCCCTTCACTTTTGTTAAATTCCCCCCTAGCTGTGTCTTAAAAATGTCAAACATACTTTACTGTTTCCAAATAAACACATCATTTTTGGCAGAATTAGTAGACAAGAAAGGTAGGGGCACTGTTGTTATAGGAGTTCATATAAAAAGCAAATTTTAATGTTTCAAAATTTAAGGCTTTCCGAAAGTTTTAAAATACATCCTCCCTGACTCCATCTGTATTATTGTCAAAAGCATTATGAAGTGTCCCTTTGGAAAAGTAAATCTGATTAATTAGCATCAGTCTCCATTGTAGAATTCAACAGCTATATAAACAGCCATAGACTTTTCTTAACAAGTATTCTATTATTGTTTTCAACGTTGTTAAAATCTAAAATGATTTAATTGTCCAACCACTGAGTTCTGTGCATTGTTTGCAAAGTTTGTGAAGTGAAAAGAATTTTTCTTACAGTGTTCTAGAACGATCCTGAAACATGCTCTTTCTTCATAATTGCTCTAACACAGTATATAGAAGCAGGATCGCTTTTAAGTAGCAATTCTGCATACAAAGGGAAAGAAAGCAGAAAAACTGGAGACAACTGAGAATGTGAAAGTACCAGAAAACAGTTTCCACTGCAGTACTCTGTTTCAATAGAAAGCTTGTGTCATGTGTGATATTGAGATAAAAAATGCTGCTTTCATAGCTGTCTAGTAAGAATAGGGTGATTTCAGCTGCAGTTCTCCAGCAAAAACGGACCACTACACGGTAACGGTGCTTGGATATTGGCTCTGTCATGGCAGTTTAGCTTTTCTGCAAGAGGCCAAGTAGTGCATGGAGGCCACTGCCCACAGAAACTCCCACATCTCACAGGAATTACTGCTTTGAAGGCGCTCCTGTCCCATATCCTTGCTGATGTCAGTTCACAGGCAAATAAAGCAGGGCTCCAGCCCTCCAACAGCAGCAAGACAAACTCTCAGGAAAGGGATTCACATCACCAGCTCCTCCTGGTGCCAGCTGACTATGGGCCAGTGAGGAGTAGCTTGTACTGCCTGCACTGCACCAGCTTAATGCTGAAATCACAAAGGCTTCAGTTTTTAGCCCCAGCAAAGTAACCTTTCTGTAATATTCACTTCCTACAAACAATTTCAGAAGTCCCCTGGGGTACTCTGCACAAATTCAGCTAACAAATATTCCACTGAAAATTAAGGGAGCCAAAATCGGTGTTTACTTTCATATTAATATACAGAAATTCTTCGCCTGTGAATTGTAAATGTAAATATAAATCAGGGGAAAAAAATCCAAAACCTTCCAATGTTTACTTGCTTGTAACACAAAAAGCAGGATTTCAGCATTCACCAGAGCAACAGTAAATAATATGGCCATCTTTAATTTGACCTCCAGTACCTGACCAACCTTGATTTATCCACAGACAAAACCAAGCATCTCTAATTTGCTAACCAATCACTGCAATTCTTTTCTTACCAACCAATAATTCTGCCATCTCTAATTTACCAATAAATAATTCTGCAGTCTCAAATTTACTAACCGATAATGTGACCAATTTGCTGACCAATGATTGTGTCAACTGGTAATATTGCCCCTAGCAAACAGTAATTTGCCAAGCAATATTTGGACCTTTTCCCCCTCTAGCAATAAAGAACTTTAGCGGTCTTTGATTCAGTATCTACTTCATTGCTCTGAAAGTGCTTCACGTGGATAGTTTTTTACAAAGTATTTGCTTTCTCTGGGAATATTTGTTTACATTGACTGCTTAGAAATTGCACAGGTCGCTTTTACATGTCTGTGAACTGGAATATTGTTTTCTCTTTTAGCAGTATTAGCATTTGAGGGAAACCTATTTTTTCTGTTTAGCAGTGTTCCTCAGCATATTGCTAACTCCTCTGTTAGTACTGTTGTCATCATGCTGGGATTTGGCGGCAATTCCACAGCGCTTGGACTGCGTGCATTGGTAAAGCAGTGACACCGCCAGCCAGCTCTGTCACCCTGCTGACCTTACCACCCAAGTTGATCCTGTCTGGGCAGATTTGAGCAGAAAGAGTTCATATATAAAGCCATGTGATTGATTTGTTTTTTCTAATTTCTATGTCGCTTGGCTTGAGTGAAAAACAGGTCTTGAATTATTGGTTTCTTTAAACAATAATAATAGCATTTTGAAGTCATGTAGTAACTTCTGCAATCAATTTTACCTCCAAGAAATGTTACCAGTTTTGTGTAATTTTATTAGTTCATATTAAAGCCATTAGCTAACACAACATTAGCTCAGTGAGCAACCCCTCTAACGTCCATTTTATAGGGAAAGTCTACAGAGAATAAGGGCATAGCAAGAGTGACCATCAGTGCTGAAATTAGGAAAGAATTTCCAAGCTCCAAGCTGCTGGCTTCAACAGCTAGAGAAAATAAAATATCTAAAGGCTGCGGGCAAAATCACTGCAAAATTATACAACAGAATATTTACAAAGAGAAAGACTGGGAGTTTGGGTAGAACTCTATGCAAAAGACAATAACTGCACCAGCTTTTCATATATTTTTCCTTGTAAACGACTTCCTAATACATTTTACTGATTAATTTATTACACATTCCAGGAAAGTATTCAAAGAAGCATTAATTCCAAAACAGAACAAATTTTTGAGATTTCTAACTTTTATAAGAAATAAAAACCACTTGCATTCTAAATAAATCAAAAAATATGAATTGATTGTTAAAATTTCATCCCGGACGTAGCAGTCTGGAATCACATTCTAAAACTGCATTGCAGGCCCCCTTTATCTTTTTCTTTCCCATCCTGTGGGGTAACAGCCTAAGCAGTACTTTTGCTTCTCACTTTTTTTTTTCTTCCTGAAGTCTCCTGGGATTCTTGAAAGAAGAGGCAGAAATGCCATTCTGGGTGGCTGTTCCTTTAGAGGAGGTTGTGAATAGGGAAAGTTAGCCAGGAAGGAGAAGGAGCTGGCCAAGAGGGCAGGAATTCCCAGAAGCCCAGGGGTTTGGTATGTTTAATGTTCTCTTGGCACTGGAGGAACAAGCATAATAAAACTGAAGCTGTACTAAAGCTTATTTCCTGAACCTAGTTATATGACAAAAGTAAAATCTAAAAACTTACTATCTAACTTTTAAGGATAATCTGATGCTACCAATCAGTAGCATTTCTTGCAAAGAGTTCAAAATAGCCATAACATTGGGTTTTTTCCATAAAAGTATTTGTTTTGCAATCTTGGGCTTGTTAAGCTTTCAGTGAGAAACATTTCATTAGCCAATATCAGAAAGATTAACTTGAATGCAAAATGCAGTACTGTTTATCTGGTGAGCATGAAAAGTAGGTGTGACATGATAAAGGCACGAAGAATGCGTGTGCATGCATCTCTTCCTCATATAAAGTGGAAGCACAAGCAGGAGATGGAGATCACTGAGGCCTAACGTGAATGAAAGATAATGGTGTAGGACAAGACACAATAACACGTGAAAGCAGAATTTTACAGAACTAGCAGAGGGACAAGATGGTCTGTCAACAGTGCAAGTGACAGTAAAGAGGAATATGTCTACACCTTGAAAGATGAAACAGAAGTTCCTAGATGTGTGTAGGTGCCTGTGTTTCTCTCTTCAAAAGTGGGCATGAAAGGAAAAAACCTCATCCATTCAGAAGCTCCTAAGTTTGTTTTACAGTATGCATATGAGTATACATGCAGAAGGTTACAGAGGATAGTATGAAGAGAAGCATCAAAGGAAAAACCAGATAAAAAGCATATAAGCATATGCATATAGTATTAGTATAACGTTTTACACCAGGGAAAGCATGAGGATTGATGCAGGTGGGAAGATGGTTTTGCCTTGTCTGGTTAAATTTTCTACATTAGAGTACTATTGATTTTCCTAAGTATATAGGATACTGTATATACCCCATTCTGCTACCCTTACACAGGTTAATTCTTTTATCCATTTCAAACGCGGTCAATCAATAACAGTGATCAGGTAGGTTGTGAAATTGCCTGGAAAACACATCCACAAAGTAAACCCAATACATTGGCCTGTCTATGTGACTTAAAGCTTAGCACAGCATTGAAAATCACTAATGGAACACTGTGCAGTTTGTTCATGCTACGAGCAGTCAAGAATCATGCATAATGTAATAGTGCATCTGCTAACAGCAGCTCACACAAGCTAATTTAATCTTGTTTTAAACTAGGCACAAGGAATTAATCTTTAAAGCTGCTCCTGTGATTCTCTTTGGCCCTTAAAATATCGAGGGTCTTTCCACCTCCCCATTTACAATACTGTAAAGGGATGCATTTCAGTTATCATCATGTATTTACACTTCATCTACATTAGCTGGAAAATGGATGCAACTCCATAATTTATCAGTCTTAAAAAGCACGTTGCTGGCCCAGTCCAGAAGCTGTGTTTTGTATTGTCACATCTGAAACTGGTATTAAGTCTCAGGTTCTACTGTGGAAGTAACATTCCCTAAATAATTAATACCTGAAAAGAAAGAAATAACTTTTTTTTTTTCCCTCAAGTTTAGTTCGGCAGTATTAGTTACATGAGACTGTATCACAGTTATTTCTGGTGTAGAAGTTACCTTTAATATTATTATTATTGTCTTTAATTACTTGTGTTGCTACAGTGTTACTGTGTTTGGTACTGTGCAAACCACTCAGAAAGACAGTCTTCTCCCCAAATAACTTATCCTTCAAGTATAAAAAAGATACAGAAAGATTGCAGAGTACAACAGGAAAAAAATGAAAACAATACTGATTACAAAGACAAGAAATAAAATATTCATATATACAGTAAACTTGACTTTGGCTAGATTTCAAGTTGGAAGCTTGATTGTGAATTTTTGGACCTGTAGCCAAAGAGAAATTTTACTAGGGCTTTGAAAGACAATAATTTTCATGGTAAGCTCCTTGTAACCGTAAGGAAGCCTGACAGAAGAAAAATGCTTATAGGAAAAAGTAACAAGTGGGAGGTAGAGACCGGTCACTCATCACTCATCAAGACTGCTGAGGCATATGATGTCTTGATATTGAGAGGAGAATGATAGATAACGAGAAAGGATACAGCGAACATGAAACCAAGTATTTTACTATAAATGTGATGGAGCTGATGGAATCAAAACAAGGGAAGAGGAAAAGAAATACTCTAGTAAACAGGTTTTGCAAAAGTTTTCTGGCCATGTGCGTGTGAAACAATACTGCATTTCCAGCAAAGTTTAGTATGCAATTAGCAACAGAGGATGAGAATCCAGAAGAGTTGATGCCGCAGACAGGACAGGACAGGACAGACTGTCTTTCAGAAATGGTTTTCCAAAATAATCAACAAGACCAAGACATAGCCTAGACATCAAATATTGGGCTAAGGGATGGTGACAGTAACTGACAGGACCAGGGTGTTGGACACTGCATTCAAAAACAGATATGCTGATAAGAATTTTGATTCTTGTAAACAGCTGTGAGCAGAAGTTTAAAGCTCTGTTTTAACTGAGACACATTGAACATCCATGGAGAAACATTAGATGGTGATAGGCCAGTATTATACTTCAAAGAAGGGAGAAGTAAACTTGTGAAGTTTCTGACTAGGGATAGTTGTCAAGTTTGTTCATGCAATCTCTATCTCTAACATATAGAAAGAATATCAAAGTGAGAGCAGAGGATACACACATAAAGATGAAGAGCTAGTGCAACCTCTCTGATCATTGTAAGGGTATTGGACCAGATGACCTTTAAAGATCCCTTCTAACCCAAACTATTCTGATACTATAAGGACCAGACTCATTGGAATCAAATGATTAAACTTGGAATTGATTGAGAGGAGAACATAATCAGAAACTAGTTCAACAAATTTAGAGCAGAGACAGAGAAGGAATACAATGAGTAGAAGTTCTAGAAAAGGGGCGAAAACCATTTTTTAGACAGACAAAGTTAAACTGTGTTTGTATGATGAAGGGTTAACTCAGTATAGAGATACATGAGAAAGAGATGGCCAGAACAATGACAAGTACAAAAAGGTCACCACATGGGGATGAAGTTAGAGGAAATGGACTGAAATAGAGAAAAGAAAGAATTGTCATGCACTGTGAGACAGGAGGAGGAAAAATTTTCAGGAAGGAGAGGGAAAGGAAGCAGGAAAGGCAAAAAGGTGGTTTCAGTTTTTCTTGAGAAAATATGAAGTTCAGCAGGATTTTGACTAGTGAGTGAGTACTAAAAACATAAAGGTGACCTGTGCTGTTGGCATAGGCTCTGAATAAAATGCAGAACAAGAAGAAATACATTAAGAAAGCCACGTCCTTTCATTTCTGGTAAAATCTGATATTGATCTGTAGGTAAGCATGCTAGAAAGCAGCAAATGTGACAGAACTTGCTTGTTTACTCAGGTCTAGAATGAAGGATAACACTGTGCTTTTGTGGCACATCGGACTTGTAAGCATAGCAAAGTTCAGTCCACGCCAACCTTCCACAATTTTCAATTTCAATTTTAGATTAAAGCCAGCCTTCCAAACACAGTTGGAACCCTCAGGTTTTATTCTGCACCCTGAGAAATGCAAATATTCCCCAGATATTCTGGGAAACTATAAATTGAAGTCCTCCGAAGCCTGTTTAAGACCACTTCAGAGGTTGCTGAAGTGTTGCAGTTGCGGCATGCACGAAGGACTCTTCATAAAATACCTCTGCTTAAGTTTTAAATATAAATAAGCCTCATGAGATTCAAACCTAAGTATCTCCCACTCTGATTTATAATAAACGTTTAAGGGACAAATAAGAAAAAACAGAGAGTCTGATATGGACAATCTTCACACAGATACAAACTAAGAATCAGAGAAAGAGTTCTCTAAACCCATTCAGACTACTTCTTGTTAACATGCATAATAATACATCTTCAAACAGTTCCTGAATACTTGGACATGGCTCTGACCTTAAAAATGCACAATCCAAAGACAGTCAAGTAGTCAAAGAATCAGAAAAAGAATAACAACAATAAAATTATACAATTTATACTTGTCGACTTGATTCACAATAAGCACAGCAGATCTTTAAAAAGGACTTAAATGTCAACAGGGTGTTATGAATGAAAGAACAGAGTAAACATCCATTATGTTACAAAGTATGTGAAAAACTGCATGGAAAATAGAAATCAGGTTTGATTTAAGATTATGAACCCATAAATTCACTTGTACTTCTTACATGTTAAGCCTGTCTCATACAGTACTTACTATTATTTCTAAAGGAAAAAAACCCTCTAACATCCTGTATAGTCATTAGAATTTACTGGTTCCCTGTGTTTCCAGAAAATACTTTGTTGACTCCATTCTCATTTATAATTAATTTTAAGCTCCTTTCTGTTTAAATGCATCTTAGTAAATAATTTGAGCAATAAAACCTCTTTCTGTATGTACACACATGCACACATAAATGATATATAATACACACATCCAAAAATGCTTACTGTGCCTTTTCTCTCAGATATTTCATGTATTTTATACATTATACATATAATTCTAATACAAGATATTCAGTATAAACAAACACTTGAAAATAACATTTAGCAGAATTTCCTTTAAAATTAGACTTGAGGCTGTGAATGAGGCCTGAGCTGCAAAGCCTTTTCACAGCCATAAAAGGAAAGTTTAAGTAAACAATACACTGTTTTTATTTAAAAAAAAAAAAAAAAGAAAAAAAAAAAAAGAAAAATCACCCCATGCCAAGCCCAGTCAAAATGCATTATTAGGGTGTCCAGAAAATTATAGCTTGTGTCCATTAGTCCTTTCAGGGTTAATATTGATGCAGATATTATTTCTATCCACGGTACCATTTATTTGAAATATTATGACTGGGAGTAGCTGCAGCAGTGAATCAAATCAATTGATAGAGCAGTTAGCCCCGCAGTCAAGGCTGCCTTTACACCGTGCAGCGAGCATGAAATATTATGGAGATTGTTCTTTAAAGTGATCACTTTATCATCATTTGTCTGCAGCCCAGGCTATTCCTTCCTGCCTCGCTTCCCTGTTGGGTTAGAGCTGTCATAACTCAATCAGCCGTATAATGCTGTTCATAGCACCTCCGTAGCAGGTATTGAACCTGTCAAGGGCCACTGAGGGAATTATACTTATCCATTTTGACAGCTAGCAACACCAGTCTGATATTTATGTCAGTTTATATATGTATGATATGTATTTCTTAAATGTAATTAGAAGCCTGTTTGTGTGTGATATATCTGAATTGCCCAGAGCTCCCCATGATTAAGACATTGATTTCTAACCTTTTGCATTACTGGAGAAGGGAATATGACAAGCTCCATCACTCAGGGGTTGCAGCTAACCTCTTCTGTCTATATACATCATATGAAATTGTCACTATTGTTTATCTGTCCAGCAAAGTTGACTACAAAGCAACTGTTATTTTAGTTCACTAAATAAACTAAAAGACTGTAAAACAAACCATCATCCCTGTCCCTCCAGAGCCCTTGCATAGCTTTGCAGCTATGTTACTTGGACTAAGGTTGCAAAAGCAGACCCCACTCTGCAAGCTAAGTGAAGATCACCATCATGTTTGCTATATCGCTTGTTCTCATAGGTATCTAGAGCACACTATTTGGATTTCAAAGTGACATTTTTGTATATATCCTACATGTCAAGCAATAGAAAATATACTGTATTTCCGTTAAAAGGAAATACAGACAAACATGAACAAACAAACAAAAAGTCCCCCCAAACCCAACCACCTCTTCATGTTTATTAATTTATTTTGTTATGGTTTCCGAATGAGATGGTTACACAAAATAGTTTATGTATGATAACCCTCTTGACTTTTTCTGTTTTGATGTCCTACTGGTTTGAGATCATATTATCTAAACCATTCTTCCTCTCATTGCAGAATTAATGCTGAAGCAATTTGTTATTTTGATGTTGTGGCTTTTTTTTTTTTTTAAGTTCCTAAAATATTTAGGTTAGGATTTCAGGATTCTAATTTGGACAGTTCAGTTTCTCTGGCTCACAGGGCATAATCTGTATTGACCTTTATCTCTGAAAATTCATACTTTTATTCTTAACGGTTAAAAAAAAGTGTGTTTGTTTTTTAACTGTGCGTTCAGGTTTTACCTCCATTTCTCTCAAAAAAACCCTGATCTTCTAAAAATATTTGGGCTAAAAAGTTTCAGATTTCAATAGATTTCAAAAAAGCATCTGCATTAGATTATGCTTTGAAAAATCCTCTCTATAGCTCTGGGTTTACAATACAGGATTCTAAGGAAATGCCAAAGCATTATTTTAGAGGATCAGAATTTTCCATGTCTTTAGATTCAACAACATAGGTGGACAGTTTAAGCTGTCACCTGTCATCAACAGAAATCCCCATTTGACGATGCCTTGAAGCTTGCTGAGATCAGAGATTAGGGTAAAGTGTATGATCCTATTTCTGTTTTTTTAAACAAATAAGAGATGAATCCAAGAAAAACAAGAAGCCTGAAAACACTGCTTACAAACAGATGCTAATTTTTGAAAGTATAACTACCTCCTGGAAAAACTCCCATTGCAACCTTAACATTACATTAAGTGCATTTTGTTTTGAGATTCATGTGCTTACATGAAATAGAATCTCAGTGAAACACAGAAACAGCAATAAAAAGGTGCAAAGGACCCATCCACATCTCTAGACATATATTTGTGACAGTTCCCTAGAAAATAATCTAGAAAATACTTACTCCACCAGTCTCCCACAGAAAACCTGTTTCTTTTCTCATAGAAACAAAAAGATACCAAAAGCTACAGTCTGTCATAGAAAAGCACAAGCATTCAAGCTAAATATCATTCAGATGTCATTGTTGCAACCTTCTCTTAATAAGATCCAAAGACCTCTGTAATCCAAAGATCTATGATGAGAGCTATGTGGTTTAATTCATATGCTTCCAATGTAATTCCTCCAGATTGTTTAATTTATAATGAAAATGGAAACATATAATTTCATTTTCTGGGTTACAGCATAATGTGCTTGTAGCTGATGACTTTTATGTAGCTAGGAAAAAAACCAACAAAAAAAAGAGAAAATAATTTTTCTTACCTCTGTGAAATAAGAGGGCTGTTTAAAATGCACTTTCTTTCTGATTTGTCACATAAAACCATGATAGAGCAGAATTAAATAAGGTGGGCGTACCAAGGAAAGCAAGCAAAATTAGTAATGTCTAGTAACAAATTAGTTCTTGAATCTAAAGCACTAAACATTAATTGGAATAAATCTGAAAAGCTTGTTCATAACTTTTGTTAAGCTACCTCCACCATCCTAGGTAAGGATTCTGCCATTAGAAAACAGCTGGATCAGTCAGGGGTATAATCCCACAAGTTGTATCCGGCTGCACTAGCATGAGAGACAAATATTTACACAGCCTGTAGTGCTAAACGATACTGACCTCAGTGACCATATGGGACAGTCCGTACAATTACTATCAGCTGCCCCCAAAATATCTCCAGTGTATTAAGATGTACTTTCCTACACATCTCATTATGCCAGTTCCACTTTAAAATGCTTTTTTTGTAGAAGTAGATGATCTAAGATGTAGCTAGAAGGAAAACAACAAAACTCACTGATAGTAAATTGCAAATGATCTTTCTTACATTCTCATAAATAAAAGATTCAAAGAGGGGACCTTTCAATTACTTTTGTTTTAAAGAGACTTTTCCAAAAAGGGCTCCAGCTTGTGACCATTCAAACTAATTATCCCAGTCCTGCCATGTAAAGGTAAGGATGTGACAAACTTGAGAGTTATGGTTTACCTTCTGGATGCTGAAAAACTTTCTTCTTCCTTCCAAAACATTCCAAGGTGATTATAAATGCATTTTTTATATAGCTATTGGAATCGAGACTCCTTCAGTTTTTTAACACTGGGACACTTCAACAGTACACAGAAACAACTCATAAGGGAGAAAAAGGAAGAATTATCTAACATATAACACAAAATTTTATTTTTAACATATCTAAATCACATCTCATAATTTCCGATGACTTTCATTTCACCAGCTATGCAATTAACACCTCCATGGAGAAAATAGGAGCAGAGAAATAACAAATTGTCTCAGCTGGAAATGGCCTTAACACTAGTGGTAACTAAAAGCACTGCCTCTTCTTCAGTACCAGTGACCAAGGTTCCCATTTCACATCTCCACAGGTACAGCTCACAGCAGCAGAGTGCCCCTTTAGCACCATCAAGAGCTGATGCAGAGCACAGAGTCCCCCGCAATGAATCCCCTGTGTTAATTCCATGCTTTGCATGGAAGTTCGGACAATTTCAGTGTCATGTTATTCAACTGCCATAATTTAGTGTGTTGCATGTAATATTTATGATGCATTTTGTATCTTTAAAGTACTGTACAAAGATTATAAATGAAAATATGGTAAGAATTACAATTTCCATTTGTACAAGGAAAGAGTGGCAACTGAATTAATGGCACGAGTAAGAGAAAAATTCTGATTCCCTGCCCTGAATTTTGCCAAATAGTCCTAATAAAAAGTTTTCGTGGGCAACACCTATAGCCTACTTTCACACAAGCTGAACTTTATTATGGTGCCTCAACACAGATACCTAGTTGAAATACACTTGGGGATCCCTTCATCTCCCCAGTTGCTGCTACAAAGCAGCAGTCTTATAGCCTACTCACATATAGATTTCTTGGATAATATAAGACATTTCAAGGGCTCCAGACATCTACAGTTAGGCAACTGAATCAAACCCTCTATGTCAGTATTTTGTATCACAGTAATAAATTCCTGAATGTGCCGAATATAGCAGTACCGCTGTAATGACAGACCCAAGCCAGTACTGATTAGCCAAACCCTTTGAATCTTAGATATGCAAGAGCAGATGTAAGAAATCTTATTCAATATCCAGAAAAACCCAAACTGTACCTTCTGTTTACTACTCATTATCATTTATGGATTGCAGCATTTTCATTCCAAAAAACAAATAAATGTTGAGTGTTCTTTCTAAATGTAAAAATCTCATTCCAAATTTTTATATAAATCTGTTGCAAGAAAACCTAATTAAAAAAAAATGCTCTGCACAACCATGAAAAGTTTCTTATGCTAGAATTGCACCCAAGATTTAGATCTTAACTCAAGAGATCAGACCTTGTTATTAGCAAAAGTCAGTAAATTACAGACTTAAACATTGGGAATGGTGGGTACCACAGCAAATATATGCCAGCATGTGCTTGAAGAGCAGCTGCACCTGATAGATCGAGGTTCAGGAGCTGAGAAAAAAGCTTTTGCTGTCTCAGAAAGAGAAGCCTGGCTGCAAGGGCTGAGAGTCCTCCTGCTTCCGACCAGCACAGAAGGAAAGGGGTGAGGATATCAACGGGGGCATAGGAGCAAGTAGGACTTAGCAGGAGGCAGGCACAGTTTCTAGGTGGAGTGGGCCAGGAAGGCAGCTTCCAAGAAGCTATCTACTCATCCTCCATGCTGACACGCCTCAGGCAGCAGCCTTTTGCACAGGGAGAGTGTACTTCAGAAAACAGATGTGCCTGCAGTTCAGCAAAAATCAGGGTCGTTTGCCGAGACAAACTATAAGCAAAAGAATGGTGAAGCAGCGGGGTAGGATGTAGGGAAAGGTGTACAGTACAGACAGGCATGGAAGAAAAGAGTCAAAACACTGTGAAACTCATGTTAAACTTTGGCATTTAGGTTACTGACTCATCTACTCTATCTGAACACTGCAAATACCCCAAGAGATTTCAAATCTCAAAAAAAATAAATTCAAATTTAAAACAAAAGGGACTTTTTTTTTATTTTATTTTTTTTTTGATACAGCATACAGAGATTGCAGAACTTCTTTTGCAAATGGAGAGGAGGAGGGTCCATAACTACTAGGACCAAGAGGTGTTTCTGCACATCAGCTGCAGGGTTACTCTGGCACTGCACGCTTAACAGCTGCAGGGTTGCAAAGAGTAAAACTTTTGGCAAAATAAAAAATTCTGCATTCTACTAATGCCATGCAAATTAATTTTCCATAACGTCTGGCAACTTTTTTGGGATACAATAAATCCAAATCAATAAAACATGAACACCACAGACATTCTAGTAACGTAATACCTTAGGTATCCACTAATTAATATCTAATTATAAAGAAACACCTATGGAAATATACTTAAGCTGTTACCAATACCACTTATGCAATATTCATGAATATTTTAAGGCCATTTATAACTGTGTACTACTACTCTCCTCCTCTTTTAGCAGCTCCCCATTCCTACAGCTCTTTATGAATAAGTGGCTTACTCTAATGGCACTCTTTTATTTTGCCATTCTGAGGACATCTTTATTCAGAAAATAAATCAGTGAAATCCTTATATTGAGACATTGATGAAACTAGATGAGTGTTTCGAGATGTGCCCAACTCAGCCCACACTGAAAAAGGAAAAGGAACCACATGCAAAATTTTGATTCCCATTCAGATTTTGAACTCCCAAAGCCTGACGTTCCTTGGCTCACAGTTTTCTCAGTAATGCACAGAGCACAAGATGATGACTCAGGTATTTCTGATTCTGCCACAGATCTGCTGAGTGGACTAGAGCTAGGTTCTGCATCTGGATAGAATGGTAATGATACAAATATTCTTTGTAAAACATTCACAGATCTTCCTGTGAAAAAAACAATAACACTATTGTGATCTGTTTTTAGCGTAAACTAGGATACATCATATCACAAATGATCTTTCATTACTTCAAATTCTCTACTGAATAAAGTTGTTTATTCCGTTTTGTCTCCAACAACCTGGTGTAGGCATGTGAGGAAAGATAGGGAAAGAGAGGGGGAGAGAGAGAGAGAATATGGACTGGTACTTTGGAGCAACCAAAGTCATCACTGGCTAGAAAAGCTTTGGGCCATGCTTACTAGACCTGCTTTCAATAACCAGGCAGTGCCCTCCCTGCACCTCCACTGACACTGTACATTAGAGGCAAAATTTAAAAATAAATTCAGCTGCTGCTCTTGAGAGCTGTCAAAACAAAAGCTACTGACATCCTGATCTTTAGCATGAGGATGGACCTGCAGTACCTAACCATAAATGACATTAGAAACAAATACAGTTATACCTGCTAAACCGCTGCAGCTCATCTCTGTCACCCTTCTCTTCCACATTCTAGGGGATGAAAAGTGAACCTAGTTATGTAAAAACCATTCTGACATGTCTGAATTAATTCTTGCCATGCCATTTGTTTTACACAGCACAAGCAACAATCAGCCAACAAAATAGAAAAAAGAGAGAGATAATTCATCACGATCACCTTCAAAATCTATTCTCACAACCTTCCTCCCTACGCTGGTTCTTAAGTACCTCTCAAATTAAAAGTATTAAGTTTCGCAAAGTCTGATCCTGCAGCCACATGGCATTCAGAAGGGTACAGAGTAACTGTCCAAGACTGGTAACACACTCAGGGACACGCTCTCATGACAATATGACGTGTGGCTTTCATAGCTTAGTCAGAACCCTGCAGTAACAGCTGCAGAAAATAGGTGAAATATTAGAGCTATTTCTGCTATCCCAAAAAGCATCAGACTGTTAAATGCCAATCTGCCATTTCAAAAAGTGTTGCTATGGGAGAGCGTGAGCAAAAGAACAGGGCTTTTTGCTGGGGCTCTGGGATTCACTCTTATATTTGTCTGTCTGCTGATCTCTGAGCTACTCTGCCTCCCACTGTGTCTGATATCAGGAGTGCCAGAGTGGCTGAGAGATCAATGGAGCAGCTGAGGGAGCCAGCTGGCAGGGGAAAGGAGCAATGGATTGTGAGGGATAAAGAAATAAAGTGGAAAAGAAAAAAGAACTGTTGAATTAAACAGTAATGAGGAAGGGACAGAGGAACTCACTAGCCCTTTTAGAAGGGCCACGTTAAGTCCTCCACAAAACCCAGGACCCTCTGGAGCATTCTAATCAGTTTAATGATGCAGATGCCCCTTCCACCGCCTGCATGAGCTGAGCTGGTTTTTTGTCTTTATCAAAGGATGGCTTTTCTAACAATGATATCATTCGCAATGCATACATTTCTAGAGTTGAGGCAGCACTGATCTGCTGAGATGATCATGGTCACAAAACATTTACTGCTCTACTACAGAGCAGTCTGACATGAACCTCAATTTTGGAAAGAGAATCTCAGATTTCTTAAGGAGAAGCAAAGTTTGCAGAGAAGAGGAACATATTTTACTAGACCAACTGCTGTATTTGGGGAAAAACGGATAAGCTTTCAGGCATGTAAGAATATCTTCACACTTTAAGCAGAAGCAGCAAACTTGAGGATAAATATAGACTGGAAACAGTGCCTGTGATTTAACTTATGTTAATCTATTAGGCAATTTGAGAGAAACAGCTTGTTAAAATATACAGAGGGGGATGCCAACAAGGAAGAGACCAGTAGGGGAATTGGGTTCTGTCGGACCAATATAAAAGACAGGTAAGATCATAGTTATGGAAGGCTGAGGAATAAAGAAAAGACAGATTATGCAGAAAATGTTGATGCACCAGAACATACTGATGCGCATTTCATATTCTAAATTCTGTATACTGAGTATACTCTCATTGTGCCTGTTGAGAAGTTCATAGAAGAGCTGAACATTCACATGCCCACATTTACATCCTGCAGCCGGCTGGCTTGAAGACAGACAACTTTCAACACGTACAGCCGTTCTAGGAAGGGAAGACAGATGTGGGCATCCAGGCCTGACAAAAATGCAGTGGCTCTACCCTCTGTAACCTCTATTGATTCAACTAGCCCAAAAGTACCGCTTTGATACCTAATGACCCTGTAAAACAGTGTGGTTCTGTGGCTGTAACTACACAGTTGCTAGTTTACTTAGGCACATAACCCACGTCCATTAGTCAGTGTGAATGATCCTTGCTGCCAAAGAGTGATCATAGGAATTCCTTGAGTCTTCCCTACTGTTGGCACTTTTAATGAAGGTGGGTAATATGAGGAACAAAGGCTTCTTGTGCTGGCACACGCATCTGTTCTTGCATTCCCTTTACATTAAGAAAAGGAAAGGAAATCAACTGTCCTATCATAGGCATCTGCTGAGGTGCATAGTTTTACAGAATTGGAGCCACCAAAATTTCCATGACTCCACTGCTATCATTGCTAGAAATCTAATGACTGATAGCTGGCATGAAAAAGAAGAGCCTCAATGAGACATACCTTTCTAGAATAAACTGGGATGGAGACACTGAGACAGGGAAGAGTTTATTACCATGAAAACCTTTGTTGAAAAAACAATGTGCAGGTGGGAGTGATAGTGTTCATTATTGGAAAAGACAGTTGAACTAAAAAGAGCACAAACTTTATTTCTGTGATTTACAATTAATTTTTTTGTTTAAGAAAGCCTGATATGCATGGGGACAGCTATGATAAAACAACCAGACGGCATTGTCACCAGGAGCTTTATGCACCTGATCAGTCAACATATTTCCAAACAATCAAAAGCATACACAGTTTAAAAATATATGCATTAGTAGTTTGGATTTCTGTAAAGTATAATACTTAAGGAATATGAAGGAACAACAAATGGAAGCAGAATTTAAATGAAGCAGTTATAGATTTGGTATGCAATGTGAGGTGACAGGCATTCCTACCAATATGCATAACATAGTTGAAAAAACATGGCAGGCTGCTTCAGGCTCTCTACTGCTAAGTAGAGTAATACGGTAAATAACCTCTGTATAAACACATATAACCCGAAAAGAAACATAAAGCCCATGTGCAACACAAGTGAAGGAAACACCTATATTCATCTGCACTGTTTCTCAGAATACTAAAGGCAAGGAAAACACCCAGGTTCCTATAAAGCCTAAATAATTGGAACTGAATATGGTCTTTTCTTCCTTGTAAATTATAAGCAAAGCTTATCAAAATGGTCACAAAAATGTCTACGTTTAATATACTATCAGTTTGTTGACAAACGCAGTAAATCTGACTTTCTTCTTGCTTGAGCTGCACTAGTGATCATCTCCATTGTTCTTGCATCTCAAGATGTGTTTAATATTCCAGCAGAATACAACCTCAATTGTCTCAGGAGAGGTGTTAGTGGAAATCCACATGCAGAACATGAAGGCATAAGGATTCAGACTTGATGTGAACAGAAACATGAAAAGTTGTTCCTCTTAGCCACAGGTTTGTAGCTTCCTATATGGAACCTAGAAGGTATTTCACAGACCTCTGCCCTAGACAGCACTTTTCCTGGATTTTCAGTGCTTCCTTTCTAGAGGCTCATCAGTGATCTATGAGCCATGGGTTTGAACTGTTTCATTGACCTAGTTCATCCCTGTGCTTCAAGAGCATTCCTATATATGTTCTTGGTAGGATACCACAGAGGGGGTAGGACAAAAGCAAATTTTGCCCAGTCTCCAGGCAAGGAAGTACAATAGCCACTGAAGGGACAAAGGACGGCAAGTCTAGAACAGCTAGAACAGCCCTAGCTGAACTGCCCTCTAAGCTTATTGTTTTGGGTAATTCAGGAAGTGGCGGCCCGAGGTTAAAGGCAGCAAAGGATAGCTGGAGGAGAGTGCCCTTCCTTCAACAGTATTCCAAACAACAGGAATTTAAGCACCATTGCCATGGTATTGCCACTTTTAAAAAACATTTACAAATCCTCACAAAATGCTTTCCATGGGCTGAAATTATCTGCCCTACATGTCTTGATTTTTACATGAGAATTACAGACACAAACATACAGATTTCATTGCTCTTCTGACAGCTGTTTGGAGGCCTTTATGACACAGAACCCTGGAAGCTTTACTTCAAGGGCTCACAAGCTATTTGGAAGGATGTTGCTACACATGACATCTGGATTCTTCTCTGCCTTTTTATCAGCCAGCTAATTTACCTAATAGTACAGTGAAATAATTTCTTTGTTGACAAAGATACCACATGAATATCATCCAGCTTTTCCCACTAGATACGACAGACATGGAGAGAGAAATTTTCTTCTCTGCCTGCCACCAGAATACCTTTAAATAGACATCTGTGCCTCAGCTTCCCTATCCGTGCAGGGCAAGGGCATATTTGTTTCTCAGATTTTCCATCTGACAGCAGGAAATATGTAACAGATTCAGCTCAGTTTCATTTTACATTTTTGGGTTCATTTGATCTCAAAGCTCAAAAATATGCAAAGCCACATGACATTTAATTTGGAATATGGTGTATAAAAGAAAGACTTCACAATACTCAATAGCAAAGTGATGCCAAGCAATTGTTTGTAATGAAGAAATAATAAGGGTACACTACAGCTTTGCTCACTCTGAAAACAACAAAGAATGGCCACTGGCTTGCAAAATGGTGCTACCAGAAAAGTCAGTCTAATTTGCTAGGTCAGAAGAAGTGGGTGATTTTGAAACTCCTGCCTCCCTTGGTACCTAAGGAAAGAGATTAGAATGGGGAAAAACTGCAAAACAATGGCTGAAATATATGAGACCTCAGAACAGCACAAACTTCATTAATGAAAAAATCTGGATCTTCACTATTCTCTTCTGGGAGAATTAATCAGATGTTGCAGTTTCAGATTTATGGATTGCCGTGAAAATGGGTAATCTGAGGGGAAAGCCTCATAAAAACTTAACAGCAACACAGAGATAATCTGTGGGCTCACAGTGGCCATGTCAGGGCTAATTGAAATGTTTAAGAGCAGCACAGCCTATTCCAGGCTCCCTGCAATACATGCTGAAGACACGAATATAGACCATCTCTTTGTCTTGACTAGACATATTTTATCACTCTGTATCATGAGACTGTCACCCCAGACTTCTAATTGCTCAAACCTTTAGACACAGGGCACCTAATAATTGCAGTACCATGGCCAGCCTAATAATAAAGATAATTTACAGTTCAAAAGCAAAGGGTAATTTGTAATATGAATTGCTTTTTGTGTCCCTAAGCTCATTTCAGGACTTGAGGATCCATGCAGGAATAGCTACAGCCTTTTGCCTGAGTGTGTGACTTACTGCGCTGGTTTATTTAGCCATTTTGTTCCAGAGAAACACAGAAGCCAGTGGATTTAGGGGAAATCAATGGGGTGTTCAGCATCAAGCAGACCAAAAATTGTGTCTTTATGATTTCCTCTTGTACAAGGATATCCTCTGCCCAAATAAAAGATTTTAACTTTGTATAATATTTATACCAGCGTTACTGAAGTATACAAGACCAAATGGAAGTTTAAAACACATTCATAATTAGAACAGTATCAAAGTGACGGAGTGATTGTTGCATTGTATTTATGCAGAAAAACAGGAGTTAGTGAAAGCAAAACAGGTAACTGTTTGAAGTAGAGGATCAAGGATTCTTGTCTTTATCGACACCAGGAAGAAACCCAAGTGCCTGAGGAAATTTTATCATTTTCTCCTGGTAGCTGCACATTCCACACAACTTCCACACGCAGGTCCTTTCTAAGCAGTCTCCCCATGCTGCTCTGCCCCCTCCAGCGGGCTGCAGGGTAGACCCACCAAGACCCTCAAAAGTCAGTGTCCTGCTCTTCCTGTGGAAGAAATTTCTCTTCCACAGCACCAGGCTCCTATTACACAACCACATTTTTTCTTTGCCTTTTTATAGTTCTCTCAGTTTTAGACACAGAGCCCATGCCACAGCGTTAGACCACTCCTGACTTTGCCTTGCCACCCACATTGCAAGCATTACAAGAACAAAGCCTCTGTTACTGTAAAGCTTTAAGCCATGACAGTTTTAAAGAAAGTCACAGTGCACTCTGTGTAGGAGAAGGATCTCTTTACTCCTCAGTGAGAGCTTGGTTTTGGAAAAGACAAAGAGCAATTAGAATGCACATGTTTTCCTCACGGTGGCACAGCTCTGGAGATGATAACCAAAGGCACAGGAAGTCTGTCTCACCAACCAGTTTAGCCTCTTGTAACTTTTTTGCCATTTGCTTGGCATGTCTGATTGCTCTGAATGTATCAAATACACCCATTCATCTTGCAATAGTAAATGGGTCTTAAAAATCTTGTTGACAATCTTACCACCAAGCCCATGTGCAATTTAAATTATTAGAAAAAGAAAAAAGGAGAAAAAAAAAAAGGGGGGGGAGACCACAAGAAAGAAAGAAAATGTTAACAGGGACCTTCCAAATGTGGTCACAGTGACAGGATGGCACTGGAATCTGGGTTTGTTTTAAGCCTACATTGTTTAAAACCAGCAGGGGGCCAAAATGATGATGGCATCATACTGGATGAAGGGAGGAACCTGAATTGAACTCTCAAGCCAAATTCTAATCTCAGATTTCAGTTTCTGTATTCTTCATTAAGAAACTCCCATGGACATTGATGGGGCTCCAGCATGAAGATGACTATGCGAGCATAGCATGATGATCAAAATCTGCTGTATGGGCACCACACATGGAAACACTATCCACAATTTTTCTCACCAGACGTCAAACATCTTGAGAGCACAAGTAAAGGAAAGCAACATTCATAAAATCAAAACCACAAATAATTAAATATTTAGTTTTCTAATCAAGTCAAGTTGTGTGTAAGCCCTTAAACAGCATTTACAAGCATTTGATTTGTTTTCTCCATTGACTATATAAGAGTACTCGTGGGCTCACAAATCAGAACTTCTTGTTTGATTTGTTTTAACATGCTTGCCATGTCAGGTGGTTTTTCCTTATTTCTTTCTGTTCCTTTAGAATCTTGTAAACCAGGTCAATTTATTGAAATGTCAGCTTTTATAAATATTCTTATCCAGCCAAGCCTCTAACTTAACACATGCTATAATTACAGCACAGCCATTTATCGAAAATAACTGAAAGTGGGATAGCCCTTCTTACTCACATTGAGAAATAATCTTACTCCTTGAGTCAACATTTTTATTTCAGTTAATTTACTTTTGGAATTCACTCTGGAAAATGTATTAGCAGTTGCAGAATCTGTCCCAAAACTTACTGCTTTTTCAATTAAGTCTCAATCTTTTAAACGGGCATTAAATATCTCTGGGATTGAACATTTTCTGTTGTATTACTGAAACTTCTGCTTTGCCAAAATAAGGGTGGTCAGCTAGAAGGTCACAGAGACAGAAGTAAATACAGCAGTACTTTTTTAGATGGCAATTAAAAAGAAAAAAAATAATGGGGGGGGGGGGGGCAAAGTAAAGCCTCTAGAGAAAGGCTACATCTTCCTAGGATTAGAGGCAACTTTAAATTAATCTCATCATTTATTTTCCAAGGTCTGCAGGCTCTTGGAAAAATGACATCTGAAGATAAAACGGTGAGCAAGCCATCAACACAGAAATGCAATCCTAGACAGCAGTGAGAAACAAGAAGAAGTAGACAATACAAAAAAACGCCAAACCTAAACCAGAAGAAACAAGTGTATATATTAGCAAGTTAAAGCAACATTTGAGTCCTTTCTACTACAGCAGCATAGCTATTTGATACATGTAGTTTCAGTGTGGAACAATTTGCCCAGCATAGGAAAGTACTGAACTCTCTGCCTATTCTGGAACAAGAGATTTGTTTCAAAGATACCCTGACTCAATCAAGATAAAGATCAACTAGCATTTCATTTGAGGGAGTTCGAAACAGAATACACACTGCCCTACTTGACTTCCCTGTACCAAGACCATAGATCAGTTACTATCTCCCAGTCTCACCCTCCCCATTCCTGCCTGTAATATTTGTGTTTGGAAAGACACATTGAAAGTGATTTGCTTACACAGCAATGTACAAAATTCCCAATTGTCCATGTGCAATAAGGTAGCTTGGGAATACACTCCACTTCCTTTTATTCACATCATCATTATTGGCACTTTGAAACTGGAAAAGGACAAAAACAAATCAGCTATCAATATGAAGTATCTATGGCAAAGTTCTAGGCAAGCTGGCGGGGTTTTTTTGTTTAAAATAAGGGGACTGCCTGATACATGACTGTATTTGAAGTCAAACCAAGCTACCAAACCAAATCTTTTTTCTTCTTGCCAGCAGACTCCCACAAATAACTATACATAGAAACTCGTAACTGGCCTATATTTTGGTTTGTAATGGAAATCCAGGTAATGCAAGTACTTTCCAATGATTAACATTTATCCTCTGTCTTTGTTTTGCCAAATATAAATATAATGTAAATCAAACAGGTCAAATCAAAGCTTCTTATTCTAAAGTATTTGTGGTACACAAAAAAAAAACAACCAAAAAACCCCACCAAAACAAACAAACAAAAAAACCCCCCAAAAAACCAAAAAACAACCAAACCAAACCCAGAAACAAAAACAGGAAAAAAAAACCAAACCAAAATCAACCACCAAAACTCAAAAATCACCACAACAGAAAACCGAACCAACCTAAAATGAGGAAACAAAAACGGGATGTCCAGAACCTATGTTACTCGTTATGTACAAGATAAATATGAATATTTCAAATACAGCAATTGAAATTGCTGGCCTAAACATTAGCAATATCTTCTACTGTACAAAATCAGATGTGTTTTGCAAAAAGAATGTCTTGCTTTTTCTCATTTGGAAAGTGAATGTCCTGGATATCGGAACTAACAGCTGCAGAACTGAAAGGATAGTGTCTCTTAAACGGACAAAGCATATGAATTCTCTGCATTACCATGGGAAATACATTATATGTAGATAGGTAGACAAGTAGATACAGAGTTTGAAAAGGGCTTTCTTATAGGCACATGCTCTGAGGAAGAACAGCAAATGCTTTTGAAAATTTTGACACCTCAGAGAACATAAATTATTTTGCTAAGAGGCCACTGGGGCTTAAAAAAAAAAATATTCAGGAGTTGCCACAGTTTAGAGAAGACCTAGACCTTCACACTCTTGCTATAATTGTTAGGATGCGCTGCAGAAATTTTACCTGGTTATCTATTCATGTCACAAATGGGTATAGAATATATTTCCTTTCAGAACCACAATTCTTCTTAAATACTTGGTCAGGTGCTACAGAAACCTACAGAAGAACACACTGTTCTAGCCAGAGATGTTCATCACCAAAATGTATGCAGTTTCTTCTAAATAAAGAGCACTGGTCTTTATTTCTAAAGCTTAGGTCCGTATTTATGGCCCAATCTTATGACAGCAGTCAAAAGTCACAACATGCTAAAAATGACACGGCACAGGAGCACAAAGAAGTCTCATGTGAAAGGGAAAGCCAGCAGATATGGAACTTTCACTTGCTTGGGTTCACATATTACATAAAAGTTATAAAGCACAGGCTACTGCACTGTGGTGTCGAAGTGCAAAGTTGAGTGCAGATTAGGAAAGGTATGTTTGAGATACTCTTAATGGCTGCTTTTGCTGAACATTATAATCTTTTAATGTTATGAATAATTATAAATTAATAATAATATAATAAAATACATTAAATTATGAAATATGTAATGTTATTAATATTATCATATTGTAATATTAGGAATAACTATTGAGAAAGTTATAAATGTATTACTGCAGATCAGCTGGTAGGCAGACTGCAGAAGAGGTGTCTAATGCATAGTTTTATCCTTTTAACACAACAATTTTATTTTATGTATATTACAATAAAATCATGGAATCTGTGCTTTGAGTTTTATGTCAACATGGGGAAACTAAAACAAAACATGGAAATGTAGAATCTTTATCAAATGTCCCTTTTAAAATTATTTTAATGTGTGTACTCCCACATCAGTTTGCTTCTATTCTCTGTCTTATTTTTCTGGCCTCTCAGATTTAAGATGATGATTGGTTAATTCCTGAGAGAAGGGGGTGGTTCTTCAAGCACAAGGAACAGCTGGAAAGACAGATGTCATCTACGTTATCATTTTGTTGCTGAAGAATAATAAAACAAGATGGCAATTTCCACTGAATAGAAATTTTTAAGTTAATTCCAGCTGTGACCATGTGATCAGTATTTACTGCATTTGGCCCTTCAGCCAAGCACATCTGGTAAAAATATTTCAGAGGTGTGGGGAGAAAGGAGGCAATTTGTGTGGAGATTATGTTTTATTTTGGCATGCATAATAGTTTGTTTTTCTGATGGAATTTTTTAAAAAGGTTTGTGGGCAGATGATAGATGGCAAGAACATGAAAATAAGAATGAGCACAGGGTAGGCACAGATAGGAATGAAATGACAGAGCAATCATGGAAGTCAAATTATCAGGGACTTATTTAAAATTATTATGAGTGTTTAAAAAAAATGTATAGACAGATTCCCTTAAAAATCTTTATGTTACACTGAGATAAAGCAAAAAGAAGTAGGCATAAAATTATTTAATATCTAGACAAAAAATGCTATTATAATTGTTTACCTAAATAGTAAATACTACTGGCAAGTTATATATAGGTAAAAGTTATTAAGAATATTAACTACATATTAATGAAAGACATAGGAACTACAGAACAAGGTCAGGTTTTTCACTTTACTATCTAAAGATACCTACATCATATGCAATTCCATATTCAGCCTTTCTTACAACCACACTAAACAAATCAACTCCCACTGACTTGCACACGCAGCTGTGCTGAACTGTCGACCCACATGTCCCATTCCCAGCACATCTATCAGATGCAAATGGTTAGGAGACTGGGTCTCTTGTCCTGCACCTGGTAGCTTCAGAGACAAAACTGTGGTCTGGAGAAGCTCCTCTGATCTCTGCTATTCTTGCAAGACTGGTGACTACATGAGGTGCACATTGGTGCTTAACATTAGGCATTTAAGTCTAGCCATGTATTTACGTTTCAGAGAACAATTGTTTCAAAGTCTAACTTGCTTCTGCAAGGGAAGAAGGACTTTCTTGAAAGTTTTGTTAATGGGTGAGAACGTAAAGAACACAACTTCTACTCTTTCCACAAGCCAGGAGGCATGAAGTTAAAATGCGTGAATCCAGAAAACCTGCTCTATGGAGATAAATACCTTTTCATGACTGTCTGCTCACGGCTAATCAAAGAACTGAGATGTTCCCACGTGCTTGGGATTTGTGCGATTCCCTCTTCACAAGTCCTCATTCACTTTCTGATACATAGCACACTAATAAGAGATCTTTTAAAGAGCTAAATCTATGACCCAAGTCTGGGCCGTGGCTCATTGCTTTAGAAGTGATCAATGTGAAAAAAACATCTGGAGCTGAGTCGTCAGTCATTCGCTATATTAGAAAAAGTAGTTTCAAGCTACTTTGCCACAGTTAATTTTTACATCTGTGTATTATTGCGGAAAAACATATGATTCTCCAGCTGCTGATAGGCTGGTAAAGCTCAGCAAAGCCTAACTGCATTTTAAGCACTTCAATTTAGGGCAATTATTTGAAAATAAACAATCTGCTCTGTCAATTAAACATTATTTAGGTTACATTTTTGATATGTCACAAAACTAGGCTTCAGGGCTTCTTTTGTGAAACATTCCGTTGCTACCGTCTGTGTAACAAACAGCAAACAAACAGATCACACAAAGCTAGCCTTAAAAGGATTATAATCTCTCGGCTATCTAGAAGGTACACAGGAATTCCTGCTTGCCTGTATAACAGCGTTCAGTGACGGTAGCTAGTTATTGTTCCTTTCATTCTTTACAGGACCAGAGAGAAGCACAAGAAGCAGAACTTAAAACATTAGTAGAAGTTCTGCCAGGAAACCTCTCTAGAATTACATATAATTTTAGAGACTCAAACACACTTTGTATTTGACTTTGTTTTGGTAAAATATCAAACAGCATGATGTTGTTAAAGGTGATTTTGTATATTACAAAACTGTTCTTAATGACAGTCACATCCCAGTGTTCTGCCTCCAACTACGTGAATTACTGATTTTCCCATTAATTGCCAGTCAACAAGAAATTAAAGGCACTT
Organism: Falco biarmicus; assembly: GCF_023638135.1. Taxonomy (NCBI): domain Eukaryota; kingdom Metazoa; phylum Chordata; class Aves; order Falconiformes; family Falconidae; genus Falco; species Falco biarmicus. The sequence continues at coordinate 17,371,030 of NC_079302.1, forward strand.
CTGTTTTCTTGGCAAAATAAAATAAAATAAAAAAAACAAAACCAAAACAAAATCATGGATACTTGAAATCATTAACTCATGGGTTTTTTATGTTAACAAAGACATCTATAATTTAAAACTTAAAATTTGATTCTCTTTTTGTTGTTTCATAACTCTTGTTTTCAAATGGAAATGTGAAATGTGGAAATTATTCCATATCCTGCAGAAATTACAAGAAGTTTCAGTTGCACTTTTGGATTTTTCCTTTTGGTTCAACCTTCTAAAACTTTACATGGAATCTCAATATTGAAGTCAAGGTGAATTTTCAAGTATTTAGTCCACCAAAACCAGTTGTGGTGAATAAAACGTTCCTCTGAACTACTTCACAAAGTTCTATCTATGACATACAGTATATCCAGAGCTTGCATGGCCAGATTTTCCACTGTTAGACTACATTTCAGAGATCAATTCCAATTTTGCAAATTGCCACTCTTACTTGTCCAAGGTGCTGTTCAGAAACCAGGCTATATATGCCATTTTGTCAGTCTAGACACATTATTTCTCTCAATGGAAATAGTATCTGCTATTTTAACTCATGTCTTCTAGGGCTTCTGAACTGTTTTCTATCCTTCATATATTCCTGGGAGGAATACAGGGAACTTGTCTGAGCAGCCAGGGATCATGCTAAGAAAGCTAAAGCCACGATAGAATTAAATCTGGCCAGGGACAGCAAGGGCAACAAGAAATGCTTCTATAGGTACATGGTGATAAAAGGAAGACTAGGAGAAATGTGGGTCATCTCTGGAAGGAAACAGACCTGGTTACCTGGGATGTGGAGAAGGCTGAGGTACTCAATTACTTTTTTGCCTTAGTTTTCACTGGCAAGTGCTCCAGCCACATCACCCAAGTCACAGGGTAAGGCAATGACTGAGACAATGAAGAGCCTCCCACTGTAGAAAAAGATCAGGTTTGAAAACTTCTAATGAACCTGAAGGTGCACAAGTCCATGAGACCTGATAAGATGCATCCATGGGTCCTGAGGAAACTGGTGGATGAAGTGGCTAAGCCACTATCTATTATATTTGATAGTCATGGCAGTCCGGTGAAGTTCCCATGGACTGGAAAAGGGGAAACATAATCCCCATTTTTAAAAAGGGAAAAAAAGGAAGACTTGGGGAACTATAGGCTGGTCAGTCTCACCTCTGTGAGAAGAAATTCTTCACTGTGATGGTGGTGAGACACTGGAAGAGGTTGCCCAGAGAATCTGGGATGCCCCATCCCTTGAAGCATTCAAGGCCAGGTTTGCTGGGCCTTTGAGCGACCTGGTCTAATGGAAGGTGTCCCTGCCTATGGCGGGGAAGTGGAACTAGATGATCTTTAAGGTCCCTCCCAACCCAAACCATTCTATGATTTTATGATATGCAAGTGCAGGAAATATTTCATAAAAGCACCATGTCTTCCAACCAAAGGGTACAGTGAGACCAGAAAAATGCTGCAGTGAATGGAATGACCAAGACGACAATTGTTTACTTTTTGTATGAAACTTAATAGTTAATGGCAGTAGCTGCTGCCTCAAAATCTTGTAAAACAGGATTATAATCAGGAGCCTTTTTTTGAGTATGACTTTAATTTACTATATACAGGGGTACCAGTGGCTAATGATACTTTTAGAATTCAAATAAAATCTGTGTTCTTAAATGTTAATACATTTCAGAGGTGAGGTGTTTTTATCAAAGAGAACTGAGGCAAATAGAAATAAAGGAGTTTGGATCGAACCTACACTGAAGGTCAAAGAACATATATGTAAAACTTGCATTTTCAGAAAACTAGCATTCAAACATGGACAGGACTGTCAATCTATAAATAATGCTATTAGTATATATGTAAAACAGAAGTTGTACCTGCGTGTACATTTAGAGAATCATAGGTAAAATTTATACTTACTTAGAACCTACAATTCCAGTGCAGCTCAGTGCACAACATCATCAGAGGTGGAAAAGAACAGCCTTGTTCAATGTAATCTGACAATTCACTACCAGATATACAAGTGCATTCTAGGCCCCTGTGTCCAGGACCAGCACTCTCTCTCATGGGCCACATCACCACCTGGCAATTCTTTGCTGAAGTGCTTTTGTACAGATGTTCCCATGGCTGGAATGCTTGTTTTCTCCCCTTTTGTTCTGCACTCCACAGCTTTGCATGGCATCTGAATACTGTGTGTCAAATTTTTCTCTCTTGTTTTTATTCATTCCAGATTGCACTGAGACACAGGACGGAAATGCAATCAGGAGATTCTGTTCTTCGATTTGAATAGGACAACTTTGGAAAACTTTACATCTTAAGACAGTCTGTGAGAAAGGAATGAAGCATTTGGGTCCCCCACTGCAGTACAAGATTTGGGATGGAAACTTAAGAAACTCTCCATACGTATGTAGAATTTTTATGCGAGGGTCAATTATGCTAGATACAGATTGCAAAAACAGAATTTAACTTCCCCTCCCAAATCCTCAGTCCGACTCTCAGTCGTGTGGTACAATCCTGTTTGCAAAGAATTAGTTCCATTCAGAGAGGTGGGCAGCCTAAAAATAAATGTGATTTTAGCAAGTGCGCTGCACTCATGCTAGAGGATGCTCTGCAGTGCATCCTGCTTGCTAGAGCAAAGGCAAGAATCTCTTTGCAAATACTTGCAGATACTTGAAGAATGACACTTTAAAATATAGTTGTGTCTGGAATGAGTCCTAATGACTAATGGAACAAATGTTTTTAGTATTGCTATCAATGCAACCCATATACTATTTAGTATATCAAAGCACAGGAGCCCTATTGGCAAAGTACCAACTTGGCTTCTCCTCAGTTAGTAGCGTTCTTTGGGTAAACTAAGTAGTAATAGGTTTCCCACCTATAAAAGTCAATATAAATTGATAGGAAGAGATTGTTTTTAATCTAGTTTCTTTGCTTCTTCTCCCGTTATTTATCCTGTTGCCACCAATTAAGGTGGCACCTACATCCAAAGGAATGTAATGTCAGACCTTATACTCTCAGTAAGTAGAACCTAAATATTGGCATCAATGACGTGATAGTTCAGTGTTGCTAGTGACACTCTTACAGCACTTTTAAATTCAGCACAACATCCTCATTTCACAGAAGCAATATCAATCATTAAAAGCTAATTCCCAGCCTGTCTCTGGTATGTCTTAAATGTATAATGCAGAACAGTGGTGGAACTTGTATTTTCAAGTGTGGGGAGAGCCAGAGGGAACCTGAGGCCTTGATTCCCCTTAGCAGCAGCCAGCAAAACACTGGTATAGGATATTTTGAAGGTTATTAGAATGCTTTAAATACGCACTAACACACAAGGACCTTAGGTGGAATTGTAATTCCACCAAATACCAATCTGCATGCTTGCTGCAGCAAAATGTTGGTTAAAAATAGGACAGATAAGGTTCTACCCATGCCACCCTCTGTATCAACACCACTTTGCTGAAAATAGGGCAAGAATTAGACACAAGGAAAATGGAATTGTTATCACCAACAGGAAATTACGTAAATATCACAAACAAGATCTTACTGAAGAGATGCCACAGACACAGCCATGGAACATAACTGCTACTTATCGAGACAGTGGCAAATAATTCAAAATTATTATGCATCGCTCAATCACTTTTCCCCTTTTTTCCTCTGTCATGAAGTAGCACGTAACTGTTAGGATATTGCTTTACAGTTAAGGAATTTAAACTCAGGAAACTCACACAAAGTCAGCTCATTTCAGTATCTCCAGCAATGCTGATGCAACAAGATCATTGCTAACATGTGTGGGAAAGGGTCACGATCACCCTGTCAGCTAATGCCTCCAGAACCAATTGTGGAAGTAACACTTACAATCCACTCATCCATGCATATCTGTGCAAAGAGCTACAGAATAGTCTTCCTTGTAAAACTTTGCCATGAAAAATAAATCTTTCTAGACTATATGCCAACTCTTATATTGGTTAATTGTTATTACTTTTTAGGGAATTCATCAGGACATCATAGAAACTGAAGGTATGGAAGGAATTACAGAAACAGAAATACCTTCCTGACAATATATTTAGAAACTGTTAATTAACATCTTTCAAAAATTCATAAACCAAATAATTATTTGCCATGAAAAACATGCATAACTACAACTGCCTGTGTAGGCAGTTAAAAAAAATAGCTGACAAAAGAAGAGGTTTATGCAAATCAAACAAGGACATACTGTAAGTTTTTATTAATTCCAAACAGGATTCTTCTCTCTGGTAGTTCACAGTCAGAGTTCCATTTTTGTGCTTTGACTTCATTGTAAACTCACTGTTATCCCAATGTTTAAGCATCTCCTACAAGTCATCCTGATTCATAGTACAGAAATGTCCTTCCCTTCCTCACACTTTCCTAACATACTGATTAATTTAGAGGGATCCTAGCATGTTCTCTGGCAGGTGTTAACAAACGCAACACAAAATCTTCCACGGAGGTGACCTCAGTCTAGATCCCAGGATAAATCAGGTCAAAACCTCCTGCACAAATTGGCCATCTTGTGGAGACAGAAAAACTGAGGACTAACTCTACCTGTATTCTTTCGCATTTCTATCAGTAGTTCTTCTATCATCTATGCTGTGACCAAATGATCTACAGAGCAGCAACATGACAGAAAAGTTGATCAGGCTCCAAGAAAATTTTCATCCAGGAAAAGTTAAGGTAAAGGAAAGAAAAAATTGCTTTCTTCAGTTAGAAAAATAAAATTAAAGACGAAGCTGGTCTTGGTATGTATTTGTTCATACTCTGCATTTAAAAAGCTGGCTGCAGTATCCACTCTACCCTGTATCATGATCTGATCATGACAGCACAAAGATGCTACACTTTCTCCTACACTGTCCACAGCCACCCCATCAGGCCCAACACTCAAGAGAGATCACAAAGTAGTTCATCATCTCTAGCAGGACAAGTTCCATACATGATTTCATTACAAGCACAGGAGAAAACATACGGAAACAATATAATGGAAAATATTAAAAGAAGGAAAAAAAAAAAAGAAAAAAATACATTGGGCACAAAATGACTCCACTAACTGTACTGTGCTTTTGAATCACACCAAACGCTGGCATTGTGCCTCGTTGGGGGAGGCAGTTTGCCAGAATATTGCCATGGGCATCTAATAATCGCCCACACACAATGGGCAACTGAGATTAAGCCCAAATATTTGAAGGTTTTCTTTAAAAATATTTTTACCATATTTAAGAAATAAAGCAGTATTTTGTTCTTTCATATTGAAACCATTAAGCCAATTTCTTCAACATTAAAACATTCCTTATTTCTACAATCCACCACTATAACTGTTTCCCTTCCTGGGTGTCCTGCCATAGTGCATGTGCACACTTGTGCAAGGCTACTATGTCTAGGGAATTCCTCTAAGTCACTCAGGTCCTGTGCCAGGTGTTTGCAAGGATTAACCTTGCAAGGACTTAAACAGATTGGGGTTTTCTACAAATTGCTTTCAAATCCAGTTCTTGGACTGGATGATAACTGATATTTCTGGATAGAGTTAAAGCCTCTCTCACATTCATTTTTTACTATTTCAGCACCGTTGTTTCCTGTTTCATGCTGGAGCCAAGGGGTTAAGAGATGGGACAGTTTTTATGAGTAACGATACAGAAAGACTTCTTTTCTTAAGGAAAGCAGGCAGAGGTTATATTTTCCTAACATTACCATGAATGATTTGGTTGTAGTGAAAGGCCCGATTTGTTCTTTGCTATCAGTAATTGATAAGGTCATGGAAAATGTGATACAAGACAGAGATTTGGGAAATTTTGTTTTAATACTGTGGCTGAAAAGTCTTCTGTCTAACAGTATATGTTCCCCCTGGATTAAGTAACCTTTGCAAGTTTTTCACAAACTGATTCAGCTGAATAGAAATTGATTAATGAGCTCAGACACTGAAATTGTCACTAGAAAATAGCCATTGAGATTCTAGTCAGCAATCACTAGCCCCAGGGTCAAGGAAGACCATGGACCGACTTAGCTGAAAAGACAGCAGCCTTCATCTGTCTTCCCACTAACTTCATTTTAACTGTGCCCAGTGGCACTGGGTACAGCCAGGAGTCTGCCACCACTTTTTTGATAAACCCATCCACTGAGGGCTTCTGAGCTAAGCCGTAAAAATTCCTTCAAGGCTATAATTTCATTGGCCTGAATCTCCACTGCCTCAAGGCTTGTAAAGTTATTTACACCTGTATGAAATTAGAGAAAAGTTGGAATCAAACATGGTCTATCATTCCAGGCATTAGAGGCATCACCTCTGATGTTACCTTTAAAGATTCTTACTATCACCCTTGCCAGTTTCTTTTGAAAATACACGCTGTAGTAGCATCAAGCTTACTTAAGAGGGTTCACTTCACTTTTACTTCACTCTGCTTCACTCCACTGACAGCTAACATAATTAGTCATGTTTAAGCCCTGCATAAATATAAGCCTCAAAAGAGCTTTCTGTGGCCAATGTTCAACCCCCATCCTTCAGAAGTTTCCATCTGCTGGCCCGAGAGAGTGAAAAATCAATCTTCCAGCCTGTTTGAAGATGCGTCATGCTCAACAGATATGAAAGGGCGAAGATGGTTGGGAATCAGTTCTCTTGCTGGTATGATGCCCCTTATTTGGTGCTGTGGAATAAGAAGGGGGAGAGAAAAATGGGAACAGGAAAGGAGAAAAAAAAAAACTGTAGAGAGGGCAGATTGTCAGCATATGTAGGTAAGTATTCATACAGAAAGGCTGGAGATAATAGTCTTGAAAACTAAAATCTTCTCTTGGCTGGACACACTCAAAAATTTTAGTTACATTGAAGGGGGAGGAGATACTGTTAAGACTTTTCTCTGTGACAGAATGCAACAAAGGTACTTTCCTACTAGATCATTATTCTACTGCTAAGATGACCTAGCCACCCATGAGATAGCAGAAGCTATCCTATCTCAATTGAAAACACTGTCTTTACCAGGGGAGTTTGAATTGCCAGTCCTTGAACTCTGACATTTTCACTTGAACAGGACATGGAAGAGGAATTTGAAATTCCAACCTGAAACCCTTTACTTTGTGCTGTTTACCATGGATTTTATTATTGTCTTAAAACATAAATAAATAATCAGAGACTGAAACACTTATACTCTATTTCTACCCTGATCTCGCCAAATATTTTTCTGAAATGTAATGTACTCCATGAAATGTAACGTATTTTCATTCTTGGTCAATATTAGGAGTGTATAGATTTTGGAGAGATTATTGGCTAGTAATTGTCATGTTGTATCCTTTGTTCATCCAAATATTTTGCATCTGAAAGTCATAATTTGTTTTTAATTTTCATACCTTGAATAAATTTGCGGATGCATGTTTTTTATAAATCAAACAACTATGAAAAAAATAATCATCTACACATACAACACAGAAAACTTACGTTCCATTATACTCTAACCTATTTTAAATTCATTTTAATTTAAAGGTATTATTGTTCATTAGAATTCTAAAAATAGGTCAATGGTAATTCTAGTAGTAACTACAGATACTGGAAATTACGTAAAAGTTCTGTCACATCGTAATATACATGCTGGATTTCTAGAAAGACAGAAATTTGTGAATTATTAATGAAATGGTTTGGTTTGGTTTAGTTTTATCAACTGATTTTAAATTCTGGTTTTCTGGTAGTTGTTACATCAGTAAGGAGAAATGTTTTATTTGTGGGGTTAGTTGTCTTTTTTTTTTTTTTCCTATGAGATCTTAATACATTGATTCAGTTTCAATTCTTTTTCTGTCCTTTAAAAACAATACACTTTTTGATTATTCAACAGCCCTACAGTTTTACACATAAAAAAGATCAGTCCTGCGGGTTTTTTTATTCAGACTTTTTATTCTCATTCTCTGAGAATAATTCCTTGATGATTTCCTTCTTCCCATTACATGCTTCTTGGGCAGATGCAGTCTCTAGGGGCTTCTTTAGGCAGAAGTAATACAACTTGAAAGTTATTTTACGATGTGAGCATTGAACAATCCCTGAGGTGTATTTCACTCATTGAGCTAAGGGGATGATGGTCTTATATTTTAAAGTTAGAAGGTTCCCAGCATTCACATATCTCTGATGTAAACTGTAGCAAGGTATGTAACTTCATCAAGTTTCTCTTTCCTGCTTGCAAGATGGGTATCGGGAATTTCTTAGGGATATTGTGATGAAAAATTATTGCTTGTGCATAGAGCATGGGGCAGAAATCCTTCACACTAAGACGGGTGACATTAGTCCCAGTTCTGAGAACCGTATGCCCATGGGCAGCACAGTACCTGAGTTACTAATTTCTGTATTTTTATACAAATGGCTACATTTCTAAATCTGTTCTGCATTTTTGAAAACATTGCCCTTACTGCTCCACAACCACTTCATTTGCAGTTCTGATCTGAACTGCACTGCAAATCAAGTTAATTTCTAAAAATAGCAAGAAGTCACACCAAAAATCTTATGTGAAATTAACTATATTTGACACACGCTAGCATATTTTTGTAGCCTTTTCTAGCTAGCCACAAAAATAAAAGCAGATAAATTAACTAAAATTATTTTTTACACAAAAAGCACTTCAGATACTAAATTGCTAAGTATTATGAAGTATATGCACAAATTTGAATTTATTCCAATGCATACCCCAATTTTTTTTCTCCAATGCCCTCATTGCAACAATAACTGAGATATAATAATTTTTAACAGTATCTTGCATCCGAGAGAAACAGCACAGACAGACAGACAGGCTTTGCTGCCTAGAAATAGAGTATTTCTAGTTACAATGATAGCCAGACAGAAAAGCATATAGGCCTGAGTAGTTTCTTTGGGATTACTTTCATTAGATGTCATAAGGTCCCTGGGTACTTGTACAATCAGTAACACTTCACAGAGCCTTCACTTCTAACAAATAATTAGCTAAAATTGAACCAGAGATTTCTTACATGCATGTCATAGGTTTGATATGAATAATGAGGGAAAAGGTTAACAGCGGGTCATAGACAGTTCCCTATCTTCCAGCTTATTTATTCAGTGAAATGAGAAATTGATCACATTATTTTGTATAGAAGAACCTGATTCATTACAATCAGCTCTGAATTGGCAGTTTTTGCTTTAGGCAATTTCAGAACATTACTTATGCTTAAACAGTTACTGGTAAGGTCATTTTACAACTTGTAATCGCCTCTTTGACCCCTTCATAGCCATAGTCTCAAAAGCTGAAACATATGTGAAAACTGATAGAAGCATACATATGAACAGAAAACTAATAGTTAAACAAGAGGAGCTGAACAAACAAACCCACACAATTTAAGTATGGATGACCACATTCAAGTGTACTAGAAAATTTGGGGAACACATTATATCTTGCATATCAAAAATGCCCATCAAGTCATCCCTAATTTGAGAAGACATCTATTGGAGGGAGAATTAATCTGACATTGCATGCAGTATTAATCAGTGCAGGGTAAGGAAAAGCGAAGGCAATGGAGACAACTACAGGTAAGGATCTGGAGTTGGAGGTGCTGGAGGCTGGAGGGACAGAAAAGGCTAGACAGTTCTTTCCCCTAAGAATAGCAATGGTCACTACTCCCTCTTCTACTAACCCAAACTCCCTTAGCACCATGAACCAAGCTCATTTTATTTTACAGAAGGTTTATGACAGCCTTCCACAACTGCTTACATCGCAGGGCAAGCTGTCTGCCCTCACAGGTGCTCCATGTATTGGAGAACACTTTCACCAACAGTTTCTTTTGCTACACCAGTATTGCTCCAAGGTTGTCTTTTCCGGACAGAATGAGGAACTACAATCCCTGCAGGGCCAGAATCAATTCCTTCACAATTACAGAGACACACTGGGTGAAGCTTGGATGAAACCTGCAGCATTTGAGAGCCAGTGGCACACAGACATTGCAGAGTGCAGCTGGTGCTGGGCTCTGGATTAGATGGCAGATACTCACTGGACATAGAAGCTCCTCTTTAAATAATGGAATTTATTTTTAATTATTTTTGCAAAACCATGACCCCATCATTCAGGTTATGTACACCACTGTGTGTTATAAGGAAAAGAGTAGTCAATTATCAGCTACATATTTCATACACTCCTTTTCAACACATCTAACACTTTCTCTTTTTCTCACAGCTATTCCATTTAGTACCAAGTAAAAGATTAGTGGAGGAAGAACTTTCACCTTCTTTCCAGTCTCTAAAATTGTCACCCTTATACAATCTCATTTAAGACAAAGATTTTGACATAGTTTCTTCCCCCTCATTTAGGTCTTGTCATATTGCCAGGCTGCTGCTTAAGTTCCCCTTCACACACCACTCACGCAGATTTAAACATTTTGTATGAGTGTGCAACAGCTTTGGCTCTGACCAAAGCTTTTTGTGCAACAGGCTTTCCATCTCTTCACAGCCAGGATGGAGTAGTCCAGCTGCTATAGACATGAGAGCAAAACAGGTCTCTTTATCCCTACCCTTTTTCCAGAGCTTCGACTTTGTCAGCGTGCTGGATTTACAATTTATATCTGCTAGGATATACAGTATCTGAAACATCCAGGCATTTTGCAACAATTCTAAAAGCCAGTCAGTTTTTTACTCGGGCTAGCGCAAAAAATATGTTGATCTAAACAAAATAGCGCACACATACACAGCCCCTTCCCAGCCTCAGAATCTCACAGGTGCTCTTGCTTCTGTGCCATCAGCGGCAACAGGATTCTAAAGAATAGGGAAGACATTCCTGCTGGAAAAATGTTCCTTTCATAACTCACTATACCTTTGTAAGTCCTTTCAATCCTGCTCCTCTTTAGACACAATAGTTTTGAGGATTCAGCAAAGCATTAAAACCTGAGATCTTTTTTCCCTTATTGGAAATTCTCTGCTTGGTAAAGTCAAGTTTCCTACTGTGACGTCAAAGAAACCTTTTTTTTTTTTTTTTTTTAAAATGGGATGTGACCATCTCATTGCTCTGAGATGCTCCTACATGAACAAGACCTATCAACATTTAACAACAGTGCTTTGCGCTTGGCATAGAAATAGTCTTGAAAAATGTCATTGACATATGGAGCACATTCCCCATTGTGACAATCTCCTAATCTTTGGGAATTATGGGATTTCAACCAGAATTCAGAAACTGTACGTAGACTGAATCTCCAGATTGCCAGAAATACACATAAGAAGTATCTAACTCTGTCTTGCGAAAGTCCTTATCTGATACAAATTTCAGTATGTTGCCTCACAGTTTCATTACAGCATTCAGAATTACTTTAAAATTTCATATCTTTTATTACTACAGCCTATATGACTCAGGAGGCCTTTTCCAGGCAAAATAAAAGATAATTCCTGTCACAGACAGATTATTATGCTTGCCCTCATATTTCTAAGTTTCAATAGTGGTGAGAAATATTTTACCTGCATATAATTTTTCTTGCAAGACCAAGGTTCAGTCCTGCAAAAGCTTAAATATTGAACAACATTGGAAATGTTATTCATTCAGATGTGAAAAGCCAAGCAATGTATAAGGAGACAAAATAAAGACCATGAATTAGCCTTGTGAAATATAAAATTTTTCCCCTTTGAAACCAACATCTCTAATTAATAGCTGTCCTGGGCCAAAACTGAATTAACGATTTAAGTATAACAAAATATGATTGTCAACAAGTCAAGAGCTAAAGTACCATTTCTCTGTTAAAGACAGGACTAGAATCTGTTTCCATTTTCAACCAAATATGTCTTTGCAAAATTTGCAAAATTTTTTGGAGTCTGGAGTTCCACATTTTATTTATTGCTTCCAGGATGGACTCCCTTATCAGTAAGATAAAATTATGAAAGAGAAAAGTGAGCATTCTGCCTAATATTTAAATGTAAAATTAAGTGATGTTATAAACCTACTTTGTAAAAGTATTTTAAAGGATTCCTTCTTGAACACAGAATGAAAACACATTTTCAGGCTTTGAAGATTGCACAGAACATAATTGTGCTTTTTTTTCAGGCTAACTGTAGACAGACCTATCCCATGATAAATTGTACATCCAGCTACAAACATCAGAGGCCTCAAAAATAGTTAACATCCTATTTCTGCAGCAACAGTATTATATCCTTTCTTCAAAGGTTCCTAAATCCCTATAATAAATTGAAGATATTTCATTTTAGACACTAGCAGATTCCATAATGAGTTAAGCCTCTTTACAGTTTATTTTAATAAAGCACAGCTTTCTAAATATACAGAGGCTATAAAACTTGCAGGTTGCAGCAATAATATGTTTAGTAGCCTTGCTTGATAAAGTGGAAATGTTTGCATGTTTCAAATTACGAGCAATTTAAAGTAGGAAGTAAGCAAACTAGCTCTTGTGTTATGAAGCTTGACATTGTTAAGCCTTAAGAGAACACATACTTCAAAGTCATACAGACTGAAATATGCCCTGTAAGCTTGGCAGGAGGAGCAATGCCATAATGATGTACTTCACAAAAATCACCACAAACTTCCATTTCAGTGTGAAGTCGCCTAGCTGTAAACTTTAAAAATTTACTGCTGGACCTATTTTTAAAATTCATTTGTTATTAATTTTCTTATGAAAAGATCAGTGTATATGAAAAACACAAGAAAGCTTTCCTTTGGATATCAACTAAGCAAAGTAATCATTGTAAATTATGAATAGTAAAAAATGTAGCAATATTTTAAATGAACGGACAGAGTCAGAAATATCACTGAAATAATCTTTCAAAAATATTAAGGTAAATTTCTACTTTTTCCCCTGCAGCAACATAAGTGTGGAGGCTCTTCTTTCTCCTCCATGAATTTGGTATTAATTCTGCAAACATCACACCTGGGTATTTTCTGCCCATAAATAGCAGAATTAAAGTCAATAATACTTCTTAGAAACCTAAATGTAATCATTCCTAATTCTTCACATATCTGTAGTTAAATTCAATTAATTAAATTATTGTATATATGAAACACAACAAAATGTTAAGAATCAACTAGAAACACAACAGAAATTAAAAAAACCCTCAACGTAAGCAGCCTCCAACTTGTCTGTCAAATCAGCCTGGAATATCATGACTTTTCAAATCCATAGCTACTTCATTTCAGAACTTACCTGCTTCAGAGATGTAGTCACATGGACTTGCAAAGAATTATTCTCAAAGAAGGCTGCAGTATGAAATATGTGCACAAGTCCACCATGAGAATGGTCACATCCATAAATATTTAGAAGAAGAAATATCATTCATCAGTTCAGCTAATGAACTGGCAGCAAATAAGATATCTACAGACAAATCGAAAGTGTAAATGTGTACCTAAAGTTTTTCTCAAAACAGGTAACTCTCACTGAGAATCACTGTTCATTTTGAGTCCATGACAATGCAAAAGTAGCTCTCATTTTTGCATAATAGTTCTAAAAATCTTCACTTTAAAAGTAGCTTCAATTTCTAGATATAAATACTGTGATGTCATATATGCAAAACTATTTACCTTATTGCAAATTCACTCAATTTCTTGAATTTCAGTCTGCTCATTTTTGACTCTGAGCTGCATTTAATGAAGCTTCTTATTTTTCCTTTGTTCCTTTAGTACTCATTTAGATGAAACTCACTGACTGGTGTTAGACATTTTTATCACACAGCACACTTAATATCATATGTAAAATGTTGTTGGGGCCTTACAAAAATAAAGATTCCTGACAAAGTGTCACCACAGAATTGAGAGTTACTATTTCTATCCATTCTGTTGGCACTAAATTACAGTTTAAAAAAAAATAATCAAACAGGGCAGTGGGAGGTGTTCACATAACAGCCCTTAGGTATTTCAGAAAATAATATCTCCTTCAAAGCCCTTTTATTCTTAGTAAAGAGAGTATGCCTGTGAGCACAAAAGTTCTCTCTTTGGATATATTTTTAGTAAACAGCAAGAGTTGACAGATCTTAGATTGTGCATATCTATTTCTGAGAGATTTTTAAGTAATATACAAGGATGAAACTGCAAGCTAACTGAATGAGATATTCCAAATTGACTAATTTAATGACAAGTCCTAAATCATGGCAGTGCTTTTGAAAATCCCTGTCTGTATGCCTGAACATGAAAAATACCAGAACATTTTAAAGGCCCTGACACGTAACCAGTGTTGCTTATATAATCCAACTTGAGATGCTACTTGAAAGACTGCTAGCACAGTCTTACTGTCAGTAAAAGAAATTCATGCATATCAAAAGTATTGGAAGTTTTTTATCATATTCTGACACTTCCAGGTACTTTGGTGAAGGACTAAAGCTGTTGAATACAAAAAGTCACAGAGATGCCTCCCCTTGCTTCAAAGATGTTTGCTTAGCGGCTGCGTAGGCACTGCAGTGCAGAGCACCACATACACTAACCTGCTCTGCCAGGAAGGTCAAGACGAGCTTCTTCACTGCTCCGAAACAGTTGTTACAGAAGACAACTGCTATGTGACTTTGAAAGATTCTGTACTACAGCATGACTGATAATGTAGGCTTTCTCACTGATGTACAGAAGTTTAATGGCAGCCTTTGCAAAGGAAGTTTTATTAGCAGAGTTTAAAACATGAAGAAGCAAAGACTTTCCAAGTGAGTTCAAACAAAGCTGGTGGCGGAAGTAGACATGTAACACAGGATTCTGCTCTCCCACACCTTTGCTTATATGTTAGGAGACTGAACCTTCCCTTTCAAACAATCAGAAAGCTATAGCAGCAGCAAATGAGTCTTTGTTCAACCAAAGCTACAGAACTCTTTTGTGCAAAATTAGATCTCTCTGGACACTATCTCTTCAAGCATACATGATGTATGCAGTTTTCCTTTTTTTCTAAAAAAACAAGAAACATTAGTCAATTCAGCAGAAAGAGTGTGTGTGGATTTCTGTGGGCTCATATCATCACAAAAGGAATTGACTAGTCTGATCCAGACCATATGCAGGTGATGATATGCTCATCCTACTGATTCTGATCTAATAAGCAGCCTCAATTGGCTATAAAATAAAACCCTGCATCTTTATGGGTCTAGAGGGTTTTTTGTTTGTTTGTTTGTGGGGTTTTATTTTGGCTTGGAGGTGCTTTTTTTGTTTGCTTGTTTTTGGGTAGGGGTTTTTGGGTTTTTTTTGTGTAGGCTTTCTTTTTTTGTTTGGGTTTTTTTTGGGGTTTTTTTTTGTAAGTCATGCGCATTGAGAATCAGAATGCTTTGTCAGATAATGCTTTCAGTTGATGCTTTTGGAGACTTGAATGCATGTAGCTCCTGACAATGATTATATGCACGTGTTCCATATAATTCCAAAAGCACACCCATTATGAAAGATTAGTACAGTTGTGCTTATGATGTATTTAGGTCGTCTGTTACTGAATATTTCTACTGTCAGTACAACAAAAGTGTGATGATCACAGTTAAAACTTAACAAAGAAAATGCTGTCAGGCAATTAGTAAGCTGAAGTCAGCAGTACTAAAGTGAAATATATCATGTTTGGAATAGCACAGGGGTTTGCTTGTGATAAATGTTGAAACAGCTCCTCATACACAGAACATACCCTAGACTTGGAAAAAAAGTTTAGCAACTGGGGCGAGGGGGGGGGGTGGTGTGTGCAGAGAAGGGCAATGCAGCTTTTTAACTGATTATTAGATTTCTTGTTTTTCTTTACAAAACAGTCTTCAAGCCACTGAGCATCCAGGAAGGTGAGTATTCATTACAGCACATTTGCCTTTTTATGAAAATGGTAACAGCAGCACACTTTAGGAAGACTGCACTACAAACACATACACCTGCTTAAGAAAAAGGAAAGTCTACCAAATGAATCATCTGAAAAATTGCAGCGATTTGGGGGAAAAATTCAAGTGAATGTTATTCTTGAATAACATAAAAAAAGAAACAACTTGGCAAAGCCTTGTAATACTAGGCTCTTCATTCCATTGGAGGAAATGGGAAGGTAGAAACACAGTAAATTCAAAACCAGCAAGAGGTCTTTTCCAAAGTCTCTTAAGCCTTCCCAGTTGACAGCTAAGCAGTTACAAAAGCTATAAGCAGTATATTTTTAGAAAGGAATGACAGCTAAATTCATGTATGGCCCGAACAAGCATGATTTCGTCATAAGTTACTGGATATTGACTGACTTACAGTAGGTCTCAGTGTTTTCAGGTGTTTTACTGGCCCCATTTTTCAATTGTCAGACTTCAATCTTCCTTAGCCTAGTTATTATAGCTATGAAAATAAATCCTACTGTATCATGTTATAAGACTATAGGCCAGATCATCCCTAACCAGAAATGCAGTCTTTCTAAACCCAGTGAGATACAGTTCAGAAACAGGATGCACAAAATGAGAGAAGGTAAAGCAAAAATAAGGCAGGCCTGGAAGAGAGAGGAAATTTTTAAAAAATATATAAATGCTATTGTATTCTAGAACTATCTACCTTATAAAAAATATTCTCATATCAAAACCAACATAATCTGAAAGATTCCTGGCCAATATACAAACCTGTGATCAGAAATAGTTATATCAAGCCCCACAGACTTCACCATCTAAGCTGCAAAAGAATTAGGTCTATGTTATTATTAACATAGAGAAAGAATTAAAGAATTGGGTTTGCTTAGTGTTGCAACTGCAATAGCAGCAACAAAATATATCCAAGTTAGTTTTACTTTGGATATCGATACCAGTGGAAATGTGCTAGCACTGACTTAAGGATGGTTGCGTGAAGGCCCTGAAGGTCTGTACCCATCCTTGACAGCCTGTGCTACTAGTGCTACATCTTTCTTGCTAACAGGGATCAAGCTACTTAAATCCTGATAGCCACATATGCTGCACTAATGCCTATGGTTTCTAGGTAAACATCTTTGTTATAACATGTAACAAACTAGCTTTTTTTTCTCAATGTCTAGAACAGCAAAGAACAGAATTATCGCATGAAATGGCCAAGCTCACTGGAACTGCAAAAGCTAAGTACTGAAACATGAAAATAGAACACAGTCTGAAAATTCCAAGACAGGCTGTAGAAGTTTGCTTGATTTGAATTGATTGGCCTTAAAAGCAAACAAACCCACCACATTTGGATGAAATAGGGATCCAGGATCTAGGGAGGGGCTGTAGACACCCATTTAAAGCTTGACCTCAATAAAAATCATAGCATTCCAAAGCCCTATGGCCTGGAAGGTTCAGCCCAACGAGAATACAGGAAAAAATCACAGACATAGCAGAGGTAAAAAGTAACAGGTCAACAGCAGCACCCAGAGACATGTGCAACCAGCACCCAGCTTGCTGATCAGATACCAACTGTTACTGACAAGCTTATGGGCAGAAAACCAGAAAAAAGGCACTGAAGGGGAGATGGGGGGAAAATGAGTTTGTCATTGACCTAAGCCTGATTACCCTCAGGGTCTAGATTCTAAACCACCACATCTGTTCTGTTATGTGGAGGCCTTTCAAGCTGGATGCTCTGTATTATACTATTTTCAAAGCTTATTTCTAGCATATTTGTTTGAAGAACATATTAAGGGTGTAAGAACATACAACATCCATACTGATTTAGACTAAAGGATTATGTAGTCCAGTGACAAACTCCAGCAGTGCTAAAAAGCACAAAGAATGAAGCAAATGGACATAAATATACCATACAAGGACCTTGATAATCCAGTACATCCAAGCTGCTGATACATTTAGTTGGTGACACTAGGTCCTCCAGTAGGACCTATGACAGCAACTTTTAAGCTAGAAGAGGTATCTAAGAAAATGAGGGAAGGATTAAATTAATGTGTAATAGTCCTGAATACATAAAAGTCGGCACCACTTGTGGAAAAATATCATTACATGGATAGTCAAAAAATGCGAGAAACAAAGAATTAGTAATTTATAAGAGAAACTTAAAGAGTATGTCCAGAACATGAGTAGATTTAATTCTACTGCAATTTGAAGTAGTGAATAGACAACATGTGGCACTGGAAACTGATGTGTCCCTTTAGCGCTAAGACGATGCCTTGAACTGCCCAGAACTAAATTCTCAATCTGTTAACTCTTGAAAGTTGGAATACTAGTGTGTAACACAAATTGAAAGGAATTCAGCAAAGAAAAGGTTTTGGCTGGGTTTCTGAAAGCGTCAATACCAAATGCTTGGCAACTTAACAACTATGGAAGGTACAACTGTTTCCATTTATATGAAGGGTACAGACCAAAACAAAGTAGTAAAGATTGCCTGGTGAATCAAGCTCTATGTCAATAATATTTGTCATTACAAGGCTTAGAGAGATTGTCGGAAAGAATGAAAATTGGGGAAGGTGAGAAAAGGAACTGATAACTTGGCCTGAAACCCTTTGTTTAGCAGAACCTCCTCCTAGCCGCCTCTCTG
This sequence comes from Falco biarmicus, assembly GCF_023638135.1. NCBI lineage: Eukaryota > Metazoa > Chordata > Aves > Falconiformes > Falconidae > Falco > Falco biarmicus. The sequence continues at coordinate 17,389,380 of NC_079302.1, forward strand.
GATCAGTACCTTCCTGCAGCGAGCAATCAGTGAAGGTGACCGATGAGAAGCAATAAGTAAGCCACACCCTGTAAAAAGTGGTTGTGTGATTTACTGTTTAACTGTTACAATAAGCTGTCACGTGTTCTCTGATAGTCTTTTGGGATTGTTTAGTGGAGTTTGTGCCTGTAATGGAGTCCATACGTTAAAATTCCCTGGCACTTGGCACATGGTGCTGATAGTTCAGCAATGACAAACCCACATGCAGTTGTACATATCTGGCTCAAAGCTTTTTAAAGCTGTATTTTCAGGACAGGTAGACATCAGCCAGGTGCTTTGGCAAGTCCACCATTGCTATTCCATAGAAAGAGAAGAAGTTGTCCTCTGGCAGTTCTACGTTGCAAAAAAACTTACATCCCCACTAACTGTGATCTCTGTTATTGAGGCACTGACTGTGTGTCAGTGACACGCTCATTTAATGTCATATTACTACCTTCCACATTCTTCATTGATGAGTTTCAGGTACTATGCAAGCAGGTAGAAATAAACCACTTAGGTATTTATGGCTCCATTCAACTTTACAGAAAATCATCTTAGAATCTATTTAATGGCAGATGAACTAGTATGACAGAATGTCCGTGAACACTTGACACTAAATTATAATTCACAATTTATCTTTACTGACATATATGTCCTTCACTATGAGGGCCAACAGTCTCTCAAAATTCTCTGAAAATAATTTTTTTCTGAAGGAATAACCATTCAATTTTCTGTAAAGTTCTGCTTTTTGTCTCTAATTCTACACTTCCACTTAGTTCTAATGGAAAATTTAGCCTCTGAAAGGAAAACACATTTCTTGGTAGCTAGATAGTCCTCTGCTGCCTTTGGTTATAGTAGAGTTGTAGCCTTGAACTGACTTTCTATTCCATTGGAGCAAGTGCCAAGACAAAAGCCAGAGCTCAGTGTTCCACTGGTACTGCACAGATGGTGCACTTGGACAGGGAGCCACTCCAAATGATACTAATACAGATATGTAAAAAGAGGATTTCAGACTTCTACTAGTCACTAGTTCATTTGCCACCAAGTGAAACACCTTAGATATCAGCTGTCTAAAAGTTGCAAGTCAGCTGCAAAGTCCCCTGACTACATCATGAGAGGTATAAGCATCTTAAAATTAGAGCAATCGCTCTCTTAACTGGTCAATACCTTTCTGTCAGCTATTAAAGGAGAGGCAACCAGGACACCTACAAGTAGGAAAGCAAGCCAACGCTCAGCGTATGCCACCAAGCAGAAACTGTGTAGCATCACTATCTGAGGGCAGAATTCAGATGATGCTGGCAAAGTTCGAGCCTCACAGACCTCACTCCACTTTTTGCGTATATCTATATATTCCTCAGTCTCTGATCCAGGTTACACATCCTTAATCCATTCCCTCCCCACTCCCCAGTCATAAAGATCTCTCTTATGTTCTGCCCTCTTCCAGCTGCATAAGCTTTCTCCCCTTCTACCTCCTTACACAGAGCAATGACATGTTTCTATTTAATACAGTTTAATTGCTTTTAATGTCATTTAGCAGTTGAAAAGAAGGGGGGAAAAATCACCAACTCTCAGACAGGTAACAACTGTTAAGTGTTGTGCAAAGTGTATCTCAGTAATTCTGCAAGAAGCAGAGCTATGATAGGACTGAGAATACAGTCATGCACCTGAACAGCTGCCTTCTTCATTCTACTTGTGCTTGTTTTCCTTGTGGTGGCTCTGCTTCATCTTTTAATTATGTTCTATGGGATATGAGAACGGACTGGACTTTCTTTGACAGTTCGAATTGTTTTCTCAGGACACAAGCCAACACTGACAATATGCTATTTTTCAGGGTGAATTATTTTGATAGGCAGGATTACAATGACATCAGGAAAACAGCAGACACAACGTTAGTAATGATAGCATTTTCCTGTCACTCGGACTTGCACGATGGCCTGAAGAACTTGCATTCACTGGTAAGACAGACACGGGAAGTGCACAGGATCAATTTAGGTAGGTCACTTCTCATTTTTTTCTTGGTTTTTCCCCCCTTCTCTCTTTTGTTGTTAAGTTCCATTTTGAATGATCTTTAATTAACAGGAAAAAACAACTGCACTTAAACCAAAACAGCATAACAGGTGAAATCAAAATGATAGAAAAGTACATGCAGTGTCAGGACAAGAATGCTAAAGATACAAATAAGTTCTGGAGTTGCATTACTTTGAGCATCCCAGAATTATCTTTATGTTCCTTTAAATGATTTCCAGAGAGATTTTATAATGCTTTGCTACCACATATACAGGGAAAAATCCTAATTCCACAGATAATGTTTGGCCATAGGCAACAGGCAAATCAGGCCACTGCCAAAGCAGCAAACTAACAAGGGGCAGTAAAATAACTGCAGTGCAATGACCTGGTTTGCCTGTGCTTGAATCCTGCAAAGCCAGGCTTGCTACTGATGTTGTTTAACAGAAGAGTCAGGATGTGAGAGGAGGCTGCAGATATTTGTAGGAGCCCTATTCAGAAACAGTTTTCAAATCTACTGGCACCAGGCTTCACCTGTTTGCAGCCTCAGATGAGTCCCTTTCTTCACTTTCCCTTTTCTCTTTACAGGAATGACTCAATCCCTTTTCTCAGGAATGGCAAATCTCAAACTTGTTTATACTACTTTGAGTAGCTTCTTCCCGATGTCCCAGGGACTACAGGGAAAGCAGAGTTACATCTTTACTCTTTATCTGAGCTATGTGTGCCTTTGAAATCAATGTTAGAAGCAGCAGAAGAAAGTGAGATTTTAGGACTCAATTTCACTATCATATACAAATACACAGGTCCATCTAACAGCCTCAGAGGGATTTTTGACTTTCTGCCCTGATAATACCCTGCACACCATGACTGGAGAAAGGGAGGTATTTAACATCTACAGCAGACAGAGAAGCTAACCCCGAGTTTCCACTCCTTCATTTCTACTATTGCTGCTGTTATTATTATTATGCATTCACTCACCCAGTAAGGTATCCTCTTACCAGGTTTGTGATGATGTAACCACATTGTCTTGAACTGAGTTATTGATTTATACTAGCATAAGAGCAGAATCAGACCTTATAAATATCTACAAGATGAGAATAAAGACCAATTAGTGCTTGCACAGAAGCTGTTTGCACTAAAATTAATTCCATCTGCAGTAAATCTAGACAGCAGACAGAAATGACAGTAGAAAACCAAGGATATTTTATTTTGCCTTTCTCTTCCTAGTTACTTTATTTTAAGGATATACATTTTTTCAGTCAATGTTGTTTGTTAAAGTTGTCATGCAATGTAAATGGATTAAGCCCAATTCTGCCAGACAACATAGGCCATTCAAGAGCCTTACAGTATGAAAGCATCTTTCCTGAGTCTACAGATTTCTGCACAGCAAGGATCCTTCAATGGTTTCTAAGCATTTATACATATCAACTCACATCACAGACTTAGCTATTACAAAGAGACAGTGGTACCTTCCACACAGAGGTCACAGGCCACTGTTATTGACATATGCCTTTAATCCTTTGGATGCTTCAAAAGATGGAGATTAGCATCAATCCTCAGAACTCACACCCAGGAGATAGCTATTTGTCAAAAAGTTGATATTATTGATGCTTACAAAAGAAGGAGAGTATGTAATTTATCTAATAAAAGTCAAGTCTTGTTTACTTAGGCTCCAGAGTTTTGACAGTTCCCTTGCTGAATTATTTGATGTTGAGTTTCATATAATAAATGTAAATTTTTCATCAGCTATGCATCTTCTTAGGAGCCACTGGTATTATTGGGTGGATTTTCTTCCTTGGTTTTCTCCAGAGTTTTTCCTCTTAAAGTCTTTGTTTCCTTTAGAATTCATTATAAATGACATAATTATATGTCTTTTTCTCCCTTGATTGAGAGCATTTCTTACAGATGATGATTTACCACTTGGAAATTACAAATAGCATGAATAGATACAATTATTATATTGCAGAATTTCCTTTAAAATCCAGAAATGTAGTTTAGCTGAACTGTTCATAAATTCTAAGTAGGCAGGTCACATTATTTCCTCTAATCTTCATACGTGACTCTTGATGTAAATTGTAATATTTCCTCAAACTGGATTAGAAGGTTTCCTCTGGAATGTTGAACAGATTTAAGATTTGCATGAGCAGAAATGGACATGATATGCAAGTGAAAGATACCACACAAAAGATTTACTTTTATGAGGATTCTTTCAGGCAATCACCACGTTTCAGTAAGATAGTGTTTCAGCTGAGGTTCAGAGTCTGAACAAAGCCCATTAAATTTACTGAAAAGAGTCCCATTAATTTTGACTAGACTTTGGCCCAAGCTTAAGAAGATGCATTAACAACTTCTTCAATTTTCTAGTCCCATTTTTCCATAGACAGAAAGAAAGGTAATACAGTGCTTAAAAATGTAAACCATGGTTGTATGAGACTGGCAGTGGTTTTATAGAGTCATGTGCTCTCATGGGATTTATTTATGGAAATCCTTGGCTGTGTCTTTGTAAGTCATTCTCTACAGCTTACAAAGATGAACCAGGCATAACTTTTTTATCTGCCATACATAAATGCCACAGTATTTGTTGTTATGTTTCTGTTCTTATGAAAATGCCAGAATGCAAATGTTTTCTGCTTTAGAAACACATTCAAAGTAAACATGTAAACTATTTCTTTTGACAGTGGTGTTGATTAAGTCATGAAGCAAAAGTCCAGGAACACTTTTATACATATGACTGCATGTGTCCATTAGTGTGTAAGTTACTGCTGGTACACACACGCACTAAGGGCTGCCTCAGAGCCTTACAGAAAGTATGGCCTGAAGCCCATTGAAATCAATCTAAAATTGCAATGACTTCAACAGAGTCCTGTGTGTACGTGTTTGCAACAGATGGCTGTTCAACAGCCAGTTCTGAGTATTTGAAACAGGCTCATCCTCTCTTCAAAAATGAGGGCCAGAGTATCCATTAATGGAGTGGGGAGGGGAGGGGAGATAGCCAAGGGAATTAAAGATCAAAGAGCTGCAATTAGGCAATGTTAATGAGGAATAATCTCAAAAGGTTTCCACTTTTGTAAAAAGCCATCAGTTTATTAAACAAGACCCTCTATAAAGTAGAGCCATCTAACCATTAATCCGAATTGTTTTCGGGCTCCAGTCTTTGCCAGACAATGTTATGTTAGGACTGCTAACAAGTTAAGCATACTCTCAGTGAAATCAAAGTCAAAGTTCTTATTTGCTTTAGTCAGGGCAGGGCTAGGCCACTGCTCAGGACTTCTTAATATGCTATTCATAATGTCTAATATGAAGTCCCATGTCTGTCATCAGATACTTGCAGCTGAAAAAAAACCCTCAAAAATCCTACAAGAAATCCACACCACAGTATTTGTCTGAGGTGTGTAAAAAACATTTCTTTCATTGCCTTCAAACTTCACAGAAAATAAATAAAACTAAAACCCCCAGAACTCAATTAATTCTGATCCCACAGCTTGCTACCTCAGGATTTGATCCTGGAAGTAACGCATGACAACAGAGTTCACTCCCATAGAAGAGCTCACAGTTTATCTAAACAGATACTGTGAAAGTCCCAGTCACTTCTGACTCATCCCTTCTCCAAGTCATATACTGCTATCCCTTTGCTTCTTCCAGCACTGGCATTTATCTGATCGCATATAATATGAAAATATGCCCTATAAAGCAACAAATATATTTCAACATGGTAAGACGTGATTCAGACGTGTATCAAATGCCAGATGCACCAGAGAAGCACTCACTCTGCAGAGACGTGTTGCTCCATACAAAGAAATAAAAACCCCAGAGAACAAAAGTCTGATTACAATAAGAAGAATGCAAAACCAAGAAGTAAGCTTCTACAGCTTATAACTAAACTTAAGCCAAATAATCCCAAAGAGTTTAAGAAACAGCTTCACATTCAGCTGAACTAATTTGTTTGCTCTGGGAGTAGGTCCTCTCTCTCCATATGCCTTCCCTTATTGTCACTTATCTGAATTTTCTGTGAGTCAGTACAACTTGTGAGGCCTCAGAAAACTATAACCTCCTTTGGGTAGGGAAGTGCTTTTGCCAGGTTGATGAATCAAGTCATTTCAAACAAACAGCAGCAGCACATGGCAGAAGTACCAGGAGAGGGAGAGAGCAGGACCACCTTTCTTCTCCTGTGATGCATTTCTAGACCTGTTCATTAGGTCTAGTATAACTTAACCACCTGGCCAAAATAAAAATGCTATACACCAGGAAACCAGAACAAAAGTCCAGGAGGCCAGTTATCAACAGTACCATCCCAATGGCATAATAAACTGAGTCACTATAATGAAACAGTTTCCAAGGAAAGCCAAGAATGATGTCCACATACTTGATGACAACCACGCTGTTCCCTCTTGACATGTCCCTTGTGCCAAGAGGGACAGACTCTTGGCAAATAAAATGTACCAGGAAGTGTAAGTGGTGCTCCAAGTAGTAGAACCATGTCAACATCTGAACAGACCAGTGACAAAGGTCACCTGAATAGGTAATACCACCACAACTGAGGCATAGTATTTTTTGACAGAGGTAGTAAGAAGTAGAAAGAAAAAAATTAAAAAAATCAGAGAAATTGTTCTCAGGGAGGTTGGCAAATCAAGTCTATTCTAAATGCGAAACATCTAATGTTTAGGTACATTTCAGTTGTATTAGACTGTCCCTGATACATTGTTTATACTTTAATTGTAAAACAAAAGTAAGATATGCTCCTTTCTAAAGGAACAAGAAATGCAATGATCTCTGCATGTGAGAGAGAAAGAATTACTCGTCTGGCTGACCAATACTGGTCACATTATTTTCTTGTGTTCTTCTGCGAGTCTGCTTTCTGAGTTCTATATCCAGACTAGAAGGGATCTTCATGTTTAAACCATCAGGGCTCTGCTGGTGCCTTTTGGACTTCTACATGGTATATCAATATTAATGGCTGTTTGGTCCTCAGGTATAAGAAATCCCTAATGACTTCTGAAGATCAAACACAAAATTAAATCAACACTTTCATTTGAAGTTTTGGCCAAGTTACTTTACCTTTCAATTTTTTTTCTAAAATATATAATTATATACAAGCAACACATCTTGTTTTTAATAAAAATATCCTGCAAGTTCAAAGTAATTTTTAAATCACATTTTTAGTTTACTGAAACATGTTTTTGAAAATCCCTCCTATGAGAAGTTCTATTAAAATTCAAAATAATTTACAAAATTGTCTAAAATCTGGAGGATAAATACATACTCTATTGTGAACCTGCAATATGGAAACAACTATGGAAGTTCAAAATGTTTCACAAAATCATTTTCACGTTTTTCAACCAGTTCTACTTACACACTTATTACAGTAGAGTAGCTTCTAAAAAGCAGCTGTGTTTTCCGCCAAGGGGTGACAGCATTTCATTGTGGGGATAATGTGTGTAAATGATCCCTTCATTATATAGGGTCTGATCTTGTATTCTTTGTGCATCCTAAGTTCACACTGAAACTAACTATGTGTTAACAATACTATTCTAGTCAAATTCTAATGGGATAATTGTGTCATTATGACTACCTAAATTTCCCTTTTTTCATTTGGATACAGCACTTTTACTTTCTATTAATGAGCCAAGGTCTTCAGTGGGAGTTTTGCCTTAGAAAGCTGCACAATTTTTTTCTGACATGCTAAGATTTTATGCACCTTGGTATGTTTCCCTGCTAAGGCAACTGCACTTTGATCGCAGAGAAACTGTCTCCCTTCCATGCTGCAGGATCTGGCAACTGTCCAAAAGCAAACTAACACTATCCAAGATAGATCAGAAAATAAATATACCTACTCAAATGGAAACATAAGAAGCCATTCAGGTTCTGGACTATTATCATCCAACCTGGAATTTATCTGGGATACTTGATCAACATAATTACTCTCGCAGAGTTCTCTAAATGTTCTACTACTTCACTGGTCAACGGACATTTTACATGGATAGAGGAGCATAAATTCCAGTGTATACTTCTATGAAGGGCAAGGTAACTACTGCAAACATATTAAAAGTTTCCAAAAATATTCTTTTCCTACTTCAAGTGTAATCTTAAAACATTTAAGCCAAGGATAAAAAAGGCCTGCATACTCTGATTCTGAGGATGTCAATCATTTCAAACTAATAATCAAAAAAGTGAGGATTTCATGAGGGAACGCAGATACAAATGCAATTTTTAAAGACCAGAATTTCCATACTTTTTGGTGAAGAGTAAGTCAAACACTTGGCAAAAACCAAAAATGCCCAAATTATTGTTTGCACAATCAATAATATAAAACATATCTCCATTACACTCTGATTTAATTGAAACTACATTTCTTTAATCCTTGCCAGGAAAAATGAAAGAATATGGCTACAGAATTCATGTGCCTACTTTTTATCTGCATGACCTGCTTCAAGAGCTAAGCCAAGTTTCATTAAAAATTATTGGTCTCATAACTTTTTTCCTTTTTTTTTTTTTCTTCCTTAAAGACTCCCATATGGCACCAATATCAAGATAAAATTGTGGCAGTGTGAAGTTTTTCCCCCTCTTAATTTAAAAAAAATACTATAAAGTGACTTTATGGCAAAGTCAAAAGCTGTCAACAATGACAGGATCTCACTTGATAAAAGTATTCTGGGCAGTTGTGCAAGTTTTAAAACAGGGTATTTTTATCTGAAGGATGACACACAACAAGATGTTCTCATGTCTTATGCATTGTACTGAACTATACCAGCTCAGTGGAATACTATCCACTTCTTTCTGGGTGCTTTACTAACACATATTGTGGTATTGAGGAATTCTTTTGTATTACTGTGGCATCTGCTAAAAATGTCAGATGTGATCACAGCCCTTGCAAAACAAGTATTTTAACAACCAAAACCTTATGATAGGTTATATTTCAGTGACTTGGAAACAACACCGCATTATCTGAGAAAACAGCACAGATGTTGCTTAATAAACTGCTCAGTTTATGCATTGTATTAACCTCATGAAACATTTATGCAAATCTTGCATTAACAAAAGGTAAAAGAATCATTATAGGTTATGAAGAAAACAATGTGACAACCTTTGTTTTTACCTCCATGTTTTATGGGGGCATTTTAACTCTTAGGGGTTTCTGTTTAGGAAGACACAGGGGCATTATAGATTTTCATCTATTTTGTTTTCAGTTCTGCTATCATTCCTTCCAGCTGATTTCACATTTTATAATGCTAATAGTGGGTGTATGGTTTTGAGTTTCTCTACTGTCAGCTGGTCAGTAGGTCTGGGGGATATATTTAATGGAATCTGACAGCTGATGGAACTGATCTCATTGAAAGGGGATTTGATATGTGGGATGAATGTGGTGACCCTCAATTCGCCATATTAATGACCATTATTATTCAAACTCTTGCAGCCAATATAACTCTTTTTCTTGGACACAGCAGTACATGTGTATAAAAGAAATGACTTATGGATGAGTTAGTCCGTATACTAGTTTGAGTGTCATTTAGATAGCATGTCAAAACAGATTAGCTATTTTACCCTGAGATAAAATTAAAGGAAAAGCCTTTGTACTCTGTACACTTGTAAACAAAGCAATCATAAAAACGGATAGTTTCACTGGACTGAGTCAGAACACCAGCAAACACACACACCTTCAACTGTGGGAAAAAATGTGCTTTGCACTGGGCAATACAAAATAAAACTCAGCAGTCAGATACTGTAGCTGCAACCAAGAGTCTTCCTCTGCTATAGGTCACCCAAAGAACTTATGGGAATCCTTTGTGTGCAAATATTTTTTAGAAAAAATGTATCAGCATTACTTTACCCAAACCAGAATTTAGCTAACTATACCAGCACTGTAGCAGAATATAGCACTCTGCATTGATTTGTGACAAAATATTTACTGTTTCATGTACTCTCTGCTTATAGAATAGGAGAAATTTGGCCCATCCAAAGCTGTTCATGATGGGATAAATGATGTTATATTCCAAAAAAATCCTTAGATTTCTGTCATCTTTTGGCAGAAAGGAAGGTGGTCACAGCTGATTTAACAGATGTGTAAAGGGTACAAAAGAAAATCTTAATAGGTGAGCAAGAATCACAAGGAACCATTTGCTATTAAATTACACAGTGCTGCTACTTTTTTAGGTCACAAATATAAAGTCTATTATTGATCTTGAGCATTGGCTCCTATTTTGAATGTCTTTTAAAGCCAAGGGCACTCTAATGCCATTTAATCAATAACTGCTTTCACATTTTTGAAGCAAATATGCAATTTGTGTACAGATTTTAAAAGCTACTAACATACATTTCCTTTTCTTTCCTATCATGTCTACGCTATTCAGCTAGGGTGCCTGCTGCGCCGGGCAGGACATTCAAAACCTTTGCAGCCTGTTTTATGGCCCTTGTGATGCATGAATAATATAAGCACACTGCATTTCTCTCCTTTCCTGCTTTAACAAGTTCTCCAAAGGGAGAGGAGAAAGCTTTGAAAGGCATGAGATAAAGTGAAGCCACCACCAAAATAATGCACTGAGACACTCAACCTATGCATATAAGTATGGCAGCATATGAGGAATGCATCAATAACCTTTAAGTTATTAAGGAAACCATCTGAGAAAGAGGATGTAATTAGATCATAGCAGTGAGGTTCACATTTGGTTTCCATATTTTTGAGGATTCAATCTGCCTTAGAATATCTCTATTACTGTATGGTTTGAAAGGCTTAACCATATGATGACACTCAATTACTCATTCATCTAGCCAAAAACGTTAAAAATACTTGAAAAGTCCCTTCTTTAATCTTTTATGAATTGCCTTTATCAAAACATTGTCACCACATGGGCAAGGGCACCATGTATGATAATCAGTTTATGTTTACTTTCCTGTTCATCCTCTATTGATGGAAATTCTAGCTAGGACTGTTCCTCAAATGTAGTATCTACACTTCCAGGACAAAATGGAAATTGGAATAAAGGTAGACTTCGAAACTTACAAGAAACACAAACAGATAAACATGATAAAGCTAAAAGTTAGTAAGAGATAGAGCTTATTGTGCTTGCTAATTTTGTTTGAAAATTTAGACCCTTAATTAATAACCTCCTGCAAAGAGTCCTGTCACTGTCCACAAGTTAAGCTAACAGTGTGGTTACTCTGTTTTCTATTATTATGTCTTATTCTGGAAATAATACCCCACTTCAAGATATATGCATCTGCAATAGGCCCTCTGCAGAAAAAAAAAAAAAAAAGAAAAAAGGATGATACCGTATCTTTGAGTCCTCAGACTTCTTCATAGCCCTGTTTCAAACACTGATTATTAGTTCTAGCCAGTAATAATCACTGTCCTAGTGTTAGTCCTTCATTTCTCATCTCTCCATTGTTCCTATGCAAGACCCGTTTCATCTGATCACTGGTAGCCACCTATATCTGTGCATATTTACCTAAGTGCATCTCTGCATTACATACACAAACACAGAAAAACAAAGAATGCATAAAACACATTCACTTCTTTTTTATAATTTTATTAGAACCAAAGCTCTCTGCACATCTACTATTTCAGAGACAAATTTGTACTAGAGATCAGTGATCATCCCACTGTATTTTAAGGTAATCTAATATAAAATAAAAGAGGAAACTGAAAGAACAGTTTATTTAGCTGGTTTTGTTCTACTTCATGTAAAATGAATATAACACTCTGCAGACTTTAGGACCCTGAATGCTACATAATCCCACATATTGGCTTGCTGAACCTGAGCCACAGCTGTTCTGATAACAGACCCTTTGAAATTGCTACAACTTTGAATAAAGGCAATGTTTGTAGTAATGATGTTACATGGGTGGTAGATTAATCATTGCTACACATATTTCTCAATGGTTTTTTGTGTTGCTCTTAAATGAGTGTGTAGGACTCTGAACACCTGGAACTGCACTGCATTGCCCATGTTGTCAGAATGGTCAGATTTCAAATGAAATGGGTGAAACCCATCACCTATTAGAAAGGGCAGGATTTTACATGCCTTAACACAGTAATATTTATTACCAAATCATGTGAGAAAACCTGGTTCCAAGTCCCTAATACCGTCATTACATGTAAGAAGAAAAACTCTTTGAGGCAAGATTGTAACTGACAGAACAGGGTTTACCGTATATATTTTATTAATTTGGATTTGAACATAATCTATTAAAAATAAAAATAAAAAAAACTGCTGAGTATACATAAATCCAACTGTATGACTTGTATCAGCCATTTAGATATGAAAGAGAAAAAATCACCTAAGAAAACTAAGCATTCTTTTAATCTAAACCATGCTCTTTTAATCCAAAACTGAAAACATTAGAGCTCATTTATGTGCAGCTTGAGGTCAAATTCATTTGTATAACAAATGAAATTTTCCCATTGCTGTACTTGGTGATCTCAGAATGAATTTTATAGTGGACTACCAAATCATTTCATCTTTCAGTGAGGTCCACAGGTCCATCCTAATACTACTTTCCCAAGAGAAAGGAAGATCATAGTGCCTGCCTCTTTTTCAAATTAGTCAAACATGCTTGCTCAGTTCCTAGCTGGGGACTGACTGCACTTTTACGTGAGAAGGTGACAAAGCAGTTGGATTTTCTCTGCACCTCTGGAATGGCTAGGCTTAATGAACACAGCAATGCTGCTGTACTAACTCCCCTCTGCATCACTCTCAAAGCAGTTAATTCTTCAGTGTTCAAGCTACAACAGTTGCAGAGAACTTTACATAGCAACCTTGAAGTTCAAATAAATTCAGTGAAACTGGGAAGCTCAGCCAGAGACAAACAAAATTCCACCTACTTTGTGTCAAGTGCTTCCTATTGTTTGCTTCTAGGCCTTCAAAGGCACCAAGCCAATGAAACATTAACACCAGATACACCATAGCTTAGATTTAGACAATCTGAATCATTCCTCAAAGCATCTGCTATGATTTATTTATATTTTGTACATTATTAGTTAATTTCTGTCCCTTGAGTAAGCATTTAAATTAAATTTTTAAAAAAATGGCAATAGCCACTTCTGTCTGTCATATAACTGCCAAGGCAAAACTATCCAGGACTGAAACAATTTATTAATATTCCTGTTGGTTCTCTGATGCATCCAAGGTGACATACAGCGATCAAGTTCTAAGTTACAAAGAAAAAGACATTCTTATTTAAATCAAAGCTGCAGGGCTGTATTCAGCAGCAGCAGACACTAAGCAGGACGTAGCTGAAACTGCCTGGTTAAGTCAAGATTTTTATTATGTGACAGTATTGACTGAAGAAAACAGCAAACCAACTCTGGTGTAGATCAATGAGCTTTTGCTAGGCTTTCACAAAATAAAAGACCTGCTGGATTCAAAAGTGAAATAATCAATTTTGTTACACTGAACATGTTGAAGATTGCAAGGAACAATTCCACAACCATCCACAGTAATAATAATTTAAAGGTACTGAAAAAGAGCCAGGTTTTATTATCAGACCTGAAATATTTGGTTTTGGAAGATACAAACACAGATGAGATAGAACTAATGTAAGGTCCTGACAGCAGCAGACAAGGTTATTCTGGGGAAAAAAAAAAAAAAAAAAATCAGCAGAAAAATCACCATGTGAACAGCCCAAAACAGTAAGCAGAAGTGAATGGTTGAGATTATATGTATTAATTTTGATCACTTGTTGATCCTTTTTTTGAGCTAATTGTTTTATTTCTAAAAAGGGAAAATAAATTAATGGGGGAAAAAAAGTAACAGTAGATACTGGAGGGAACACACTGATTCCAGCCACATAATAAATATACTTATGCTTTTTTACCTGATTTATGTCATCTGGTTTTGATGACTAATTAAAGTTAAACCTTTTACCAGAATTTATAACAGATTTCCTTCTCTGTCTTTCCATCAGGATTAATTAGTTATAGAAATTATACCTACAAAAGTATAATTTAAAACAGATCCTTTCTCTTAAGGTTTGGTTTGGGGATTACATAGAACACAATTTCTTTCCTTTTCATTGAGTTATATTAACAGTTGAAAGCTTCAAGAACTCTTTGCAGCATGCTATTGGTGGTACTCTCAGGAATACCAGCTACAAATAATTCTACATCTGATTGGCTTTTCCTGTTGTTAAAACATCTGGAATTATATCTCTGTTTCTGGCACAAGACTGCACATATGGTCTGATGGAAACTTAAGGATCCTTAGTCCAGCAGTCAACTGGATAAACTGATGAGAAGGAGGATTGTCCAAAGTAATATGTAAAAAAAATTCACAACTAGTTTTTACTAAATATTACCTTCAATCAAACTACAATGAGGTTTACTTCAGTTAAATGAGGCTTAGTAAGGCTGTAAAATGCACTTCATCCTATCAAAAATAACCATAACCTCTTCCCTTGACAAATAGCTTCTGAAAGGCACCGAAACACACATAATTATAGGCTAAAAAACACTAAAAATATACTCCGTACCACACACGTGCAGCATAACAGCTTGATTTCATCATAACACTTAAATGCAATATTTTCCTGCACAGTATTATATTAATATGATAAAGAGCAGCCAGCCAAAAAATAGCTGAAGAGCTGCAAAGTGATTTCAGAAATTGAAAAGCAATTTCAAATGTTTGGTAAGCATTAACTTGCTCACTGTGCCCTATCAAAACCAGCTGCTAGCCCATAATTCTAACCTTTTCCCTTTCAAAAATACAAGGCCTTGAAATCCTATATTAATGAGAAATGAATATGGTAATTGAAAGAGTAAATGTAATTATAAAAGAAACCTCCCATCATCAAAACCTTCCTCTTATTACATCAGCCTATTCTACTAAGGAGCAATGTACAAATGTGTTCCCGTATCTGTGCTGATAACCAATAGGTTTCATGAAATTTTAAAACATTCTTCTGCACCACTCAGTGACTGATCTCAATGAACATTCACTTCCTACAGCTGTAATTAATGGATGTAGGGATACTAAGAGATATAGGCATGTTCAGAAAATACAGTGCCTGAGAACGGGTTTTACAACAGCAAACAAACTGAAGGGCACCTAAGTGCGTTAAAATAAAATGTTAAAAATTGTGTTGTCTCAGATACCATGTCTCCCCTACATTAAGATGTCTCCCTATAGTTCTGCATTAGACAACAACGTGAAAGTGAGATGCATTTTCAAAAATTCTTCCACATCTCAAGTCATTCCCTTAGGTCCAGACAACTGGCTCAGAGCATCTGAGGAGTGACTGAGGGAGCTGGGGTTGTTTAGCTTGGAAAAAAGAAGGCTCAGGGGAGCCCTTATTGCTCTTTACAACTACCTGTAACAAGGTGGGTGTCAATCTCTTCTCCCAAGATAGGACAAGAGAAAATGGCCTCAAGTTGTGCCAGGGGAGGTTTAGACTGGATGTTGGGAAAATTTTCTCCACCAAAAGGGTTGACAAGAATTGGAACAGGCTGCTTAGGGAAGTGGTTGTGTCACCACCCCTGGAGGTATTTAAAAGACATTTACATGTGGCGCTTAGGGACACGGTTTAGCGGTGGACCTGGCAGTGCTGTGTTAATGGTTGGACTTGATGACCTCAAAGGTCCTTTCCAACGTAAGTGATTTTATAATTCTGTGATCAAAGAGCAGGCTGCCACTCACCAGCCATACAAACAGCCTACAACACTCAGACTGGTAGTGCAAAATATGGACTTTGTGTCCTCCTCAACCTGAGGCATTTTGAATGTGTGCCTTTTCATTCCCTAGGAAGTGCTTTTACCACCAGCTGCAGTGCTAGACTAGAACAGGATACTGTTGCAGAAAGGAAAGATTCCACGTTGCCTGGAATATCTCTCAGCATCTATTTCACATACATACATAGTGTAAACAAAACCTGAGTAAGCATTTAAATGAAGAAACTTTCTTCAGCAGAAGAATGAAAGTGGAGAATGACTGAGGTAGAGATTACATTATGGAATAACTACCATACTACTACCCTGGTTTTTGAAAACGCTTCTGGATGTCTAGTCAATGTTCAGGCTCATTGATAGCCTAAGCCCCACTGCATTTTGCAAGAAACTAGGACTCCTATAAGGTTTAAATAACGTTGGAAAGCTCGGTCATCATTAAAAAACATACCAACTATTGTTTTAGCAACGTTACAGTAGCATCAAGTATGTATAAAAATAATACTGGTTCAGAATTGTCCTTGGATAGAAAGCAAGTGTGCTGCCAAGATTAGACTAGAGAGAGGGGAATGTAATATCTTCAGAAAAAGGGGTACTTTTGTCTCCCCACCCCACTCCCAAGATTCATGTGTCTTGAAAATACCCATGCTGCATTCAGAAACTGCATTCAGGAGTTAATTTGTCTGCTTCTTCCTTTTTTTTTTTTTTTTTTTTTCCTTTCTTTCCCCCCCCAATGGAAATAGGTGATATTGTAGTCTAAATGTACATAAGAGGGTTTTTTCAGCAGTAAATCAGATATTTAAGAATTCTTAAAAATAATCTCTCAGTTTCAATGCACTTTTAGTATGCAATGACAATATTGCTCCACCGTAAGCCTTCATCCCCTTGCTGACACTCCCAGGCCCATGAAACCTCTTTTGTGGATACAGCTATTCAGAGAGGACAGCTTTTGTTGGCTTGTTTTCCATTGTCTGTGGGTGCAGTATGATAATACTGGTGGGAAAATACCTTCCAACAGCATATATTGTCCCCACACTAAAGGGTGCTTTTCCAACATAGCAGCAAGGGGCTGCTATAGCTGGAGTCAGAGTAAGGATGTGTACCTTTCTTTGTAAGGCTTTATGTTTCCACATGACAGTTCCCTTGGCACCCCTGGTCATCTTTAAGCACAGAGTTTGCTTGTATTGTGAAGACCTTCAAATATCCAGCAAGCAATAAATGTACCCCCAGCCATTCATATACAGCCATCTGGAAGAAACCATCTGAGACAGGAGAAACCTAGCCACCATTCTGCAAACATTCAGCTAAATACGTAGTTTTGCTTTCAGCTCAGGAATAAAAAACTTTGTTCTGCACCTAAATACAAGTTATTGTGTAGCACTCTTACCCAAGAAATACCCTTCAGCATGTCTCTCAACTTTCATATCTCTGACTGGCATTCTTTGCAGTATGTAGGCTATGGGTGAAGCAGAGTGGATGCCAGTTAGTCTGTATAAACTCACTTTGGTGCTAGCACATCATTACACACTCTGCAAA
Organism: Falco biarmicus; assembly: GCF_023638135.1. Taxonomy (NCBI): domain Eukaryota; kingdom Metazoa; phylum Chordata; class Aves; order Falconiformes; family Falconidae; genus Falco; species Falco biarmicus. The sequence continues at coordinate 17,406,592 of NC_079302.1, forward strand.
GCACTTCAAGATGTCTGACTACTAGAAATGCACTGTAAGAAAATGAAGCTGTCATTGTTTGTAAATTTGCAAACTTCACTACTAAAGATCTCAACAATTAACAGCTCCATGCACTGCGATCTTAAAGAATCATTGATTCCATAGACAAATAAAAAGACAAGAAACTTTCTAAATTATTAAGGCTTGAAGTAAAAAAAGATTAATTACGTTTTATGCAAAGTTCACAAAACATTGTGTTAAAATACAAAACACAAAGCATTGTGTTAAAATACATGACAACAACAACTACCCTTACATTATTCCAGATGGGACTTCCCCGACTGTCCCTATGAGAAAACTTTCTCCACCCATTTTGGTTTTGTTTTCAACTGATAACATTCAACAAAGCAGGTCAGTATTCATAGCATGAGGTACAGCTGCAGGGCTGATGGAACAATTTATACAAAAGATTCTCTTTTGTCATTGGACATAGTGAAGTTGCAAAGTGGAAATGTTTGTAAAAGATATGGCAAACTGAAAAGTTGCTCTGTATTTTGATACTCCATATAGAATTCATAACTGGCACAGGTTCCAACAAATGATTATTCAATAATGAGTATCTTTTTACTGTCTAATACCAGGAAGATGTCCCAATGCATTAAAAAGGAATAGCAGAAGAGGTGACATGCCAGACAGTGGCTTACTTTACAGTGATCTTTGAAGGTAAAGAGTAAATCATTCCCTCTTTGAACAGTATTGAAAGGGGTTTGAGCATTGAAATGTAGGGGATATTTAGCCCTTGTAAATTGCACATGAAAATAATTTTTGTAGCCACACTACACAACACTCCCTTAATCTGTTTTCTTATTGCACTTCCATTTTATTCCAAACATACTTACACCTCTTAAAAGGGTGATGGCAAGAGCACAACTGTCCTAAGGGGCAAACAGCTTCCTAGTTGTAAATAACGAGCCTAGAACATGAGGAGCATGAGCAGAGGCAAACACTCCATCCTCTACTTTATTCCTCCTTTCTTCCACCTTTTCCCAATCAGCATTAAAGGACCGGTCTGTGCAGGGTGCTTTCTATCAAGATCTTGGGGGGAAAAAAAAGAAAAAAAGAAAAGAAAAGAAAACAAGAAATAAAAAGGGGTTGGGGGGATATTGGTACAAAGGACTTTCATAGTGCAAAACCAAGCAGAAAAAAAGCTGAGAAGAAAAAAACACACACCAGGACAGTTCTGGGAGGTGGCAAGAATCCGAGATCATCTCCCTGCCCTCAAATGGAGCTATAAGCAGAGGACAGGATTGCTTTTACTCCTCCTTCCTACCTCCAGTTCCCTTTTTCTCAGCCAAATATGCAGTGGGACTGACTTTCACTTTTCCTCTTTCCAAAAAAGATTAAGCTTTCTACATTACAGTCAAACAAATTCTAAATAAATTTCAAGTAATAAAGATCAAGAGGATCATATTAATCATCTTGTGTAACCTCCTACATGAGAAGCTGTAGCTTGTATCAAGAGTGTGCTTCTGAAGTGAATCGTCCCCATTTACCACTTTTGGAGCAATCACAGAACAGGCTTAGAGATGAAAAATGGAATAAAACAAAATACATACTCTAGGAACACATTCAATGGGCCCAAACCACTATTGGGTATTCATTCCAAGTAATCACACAGAGACAGGTTGAAATAACGCCCTGTTAAAGGATAACGTCAGTGCCAACCATTCTGTTCTGTTCCACACATCCATTCCTCTTGGGTCACACTATTTATACGCATAGACAAAACAGAGGAATAGTCAATGGCAATCCTCTTTTTCCAAGTACCTTTCTCAAGGTATCTGCCATAATTTTTTGTCAGCAGTGGTTCTAAACATGGGCAAAGGAAGGTGTAAAGAGCTAACATTTAATTTCATGAAGGAAATATTTTAATTGTGGAACAGTTTTGGTCTAAAATTATTAAGGTGTATAAATCTATATGACAAGTTAATACATTACAGTTATGTTCCATATGTAAAGAACAAAAGAAAATTCATTATTGCATTTAATTTATCAAACTTTTAATCAGAATGTCATTACTTAATCCTCCCTGCCTTATAACCATGAACAATAGCCTACTTCCTTGAACTTCGTGTTGCCGTAAGACCAAAAACAAATGCACAACTTCAAGAAAAAAAATTAATCCTTTTCTGTAATAGTCTAATGGAGTGTAAAAAGCTCTTGAAAGTCTACAAAGGCTAAAAACATGATTAACAGCTAGATATGCAACAAGTTTTCAGCAAGAATATATGGGATGCTTCAGGTTTTGCTCTTGGGACATATTCAAATCTCTACTCTAAGGCACACAATTATTTAAAAGTAGTATCTCCAAGCAGGATACCCTCAAAATTGAGTAACACAGTCAGTAAACAAAAAGAGCTTCTCAGATGTGTAACTGCTTCAAAGGTGACAACACAAGAATTTGGAATGGAGGAAAGGAAGGGAGATGTCTTAATTTGTGATGCCTGGTTATCCACAGTCTTCTAAGAAAAGGGGCTTTTGCTAGCCACAATTTATTAACTAATTCTGAGACAGAGAATCACAAAAGTTTAAAAAGAATCTGTACTAGGATCTTAAAAAAATAAAACCTTTCTATTATTCACTCTGAGTTGACTGAAAAATATGTGGGTTTTCTACATGAAAATAGATGCTTCTGAAAAATCGTTCTGAAGAGCAAGTAGTAGCAGCAGACACTTCCAAATGTAGCTGGTTGACATCAACCTCAAAACTACTTACAGATTCATTTTTTTCTAAGGCAAATGACATTTTATCAACACTGGAATTTTAAATTATTTGGAGTTACCTTTCCCAATTAAAAAATGCCCCTTTTCTTATGGAATGAAGACTAGTGTTTCCCTGTTTCTAATATTTTTTCGTTCACATCAGCATCTTCACCACATCCGTTTCTTCAGTAACATGACCACCCTATCCTCTCCACTCCTTATCTTTCTTTTTAAAGATGTTGACCTCTGCACTACCATTCATACCATCTCGTGATTTTGATTTCATACACATTTAAACAGAATCTGTCCGTTCCCATAAACAAAGTCTATGAGATTATGAGATTCAAGCATGAGAAGCTGCATCAGCAGATGACTTCCAAAATGCTGTGCAGTTAAGTGTTATACTCTCATAGACTTCTAATCAAATAATATGACATACATTTAAGTTATGCACAGCCAGAAGCACGGATTTTTACATATCCCTTTAAAAGAAACTACACTCACATGCTCATGCACAGAACATGCACACAGTTTTCCTCTTTTCTTCTGAGGACCAAATCATATAGGTTGCATCAAATAAAGAAAACAGTGCTTGGAACAAATGGATTCTTTATAATTCAAGGAAGTGCCAGCACTTCCCAGTTTTAACTAAGATTAAATAAGCAATTATTTAGCATACAAGACATAACAACCTCTCTCCATCTTCCTACTAGCTGCAGTAGCCCGATGCTCATGCCAATAGACAGCAGGCCAAACAGCCCTCCGAACTGAGTGCTCCATGGTCTTAAACCTTGACCTCCCCCTAAAAGTTATAACACAAAAAGTCCATAACAGTATGAAGCAACTTAGATAAGGTGACATATTCTGCATTAAGCTAATGGAAGATACCCTCACAGCTCTCCACTGTCAACAAAAATGGCATCAACATGAATGCTGTGTGACTGCCCTCATATGCAAGAAAAGTATTTAACCTTACACATACAATAGCTTTTAACTTGCTAACTATGTGAGACCACCCAGTACTTCACCTGAGTTATCAGGGTTTTAAGAGGAATTCATTTCATATGGAAGTCAACTCCTTGGTCACAGGGACTGCTCACACAACCAAAGTCAAGCCCATGCTAGAAATATTGCACTCATACCTGAAAGTCAGCACCTGACAGGATTAATTTTATATTGTCACTCAATCTTAACATCAAAATCTTTTTGCAAATGACTATGGCTTTTTCTTGACAATTTAAAATAGATAAATGTCCATCTCCTGAGAGAGATTTAAGATTTAATCTATATTGAGAGTGGGGACTGTTTGTTCCTCTATACTAAGCAAACATCTGGCATTTCAAGCTACCATAAATGAGTAATAGACAATATATTATAAAACTTGGCTGTCCACTTTACATACACACGTATGTCCAACTTACATACAATAATACTGTTACAATGAAAGGAACTCTACCTCAGGACATTTACATAGAAGATTTTTTTTCTTCAAGAAATAGTTTTGGTAAAATATTTGTTCATATCGTATGAGAACAGCAACAATTTTATGTACACCAAGATTTGAAAACTGTAGTTAAATTGACATGCATTAATAATTCATGCAACATTTTCTCCCAGAAATTGTGAAAAAGTTACTTTTTTAATTAACATTATACCCACACCTTCTTTATGCCTTTCATATGACTTTTGTTGAAATAGGTCTTACACTTAGCGGTCTACTTTTGCAAACATATTGCAACCTCATTTTGAAACACCTCAGTTTTATTTTACAAACACACATACACAGAGCTGTCAGGCTAGCACAGGTGAAAAAGCATAAAAGCAAAACACAGACTCTATTTGTGTGTCTGTACATACATATATATGCTGGTACTAAAGCTTTGGACTCTAGTTATGTGATCTGATTCCCCATCAAATCAGTCAAAGAATTTAGATGAGTTTCATTTCTCTTGATTGTATGTAAATCCTTGTAATGGCCACTGGTATTAAATACACATAGAAATATGAAGCAAAGCTTCAACATTACATTAAAAAACAGACAGATAATACTGGTCGTGTGGCAGGAAGTTATGAAAACTAAACACTTGGCAAAGAGTAACTTTTCCAGTTCTTAGCTCTGTTCCCACATATCCCAGCAGAGCACTTGCTGTGGAACCCAGGGAGTGTCTAAATCAACTTCTTCAGCTTCTAGCAGAGAGATTCCCTCTCCAAAACCCAGATTTGGGGCTGGCTTTCATGTATACTTTTGCAGAGTATCACTTCAGTTAATGTAGAGCTATTAGTCTAACAAATTTTTCAAAAAGTTTTCTAACTCAGGAAAGAAAGACTATCTCATGTTACACTGTCCTATAACATCCACTGAAGAACTGAAGCAAAACAACTGTAAGGTTTTATGCTGTTCTTGCTGGAAATGCCAGATAACATAGCAATACGAAGCCTAACAGCTGCTGGACTCTCCTTATTTATTATAACTGCGGTGAGTATTAATCAGTATCTCAAAGCATTAACCAGTATTAATTAAAACAAATTTCAGATCACCTGGAAATTTGTAAAAGCCAACATGCAATTGATGAAAAATTATCTTTTAACATAGTACCTAAAGTTACATTTTTACCAGTCTCTAGAACAAGAAGGAAACTGAAGTCAAAGCTTTCTAAATGCACATGTTTTACAGAGGCACACTTAAGAAAAGCCTACAAATGGGAAACAGGTCCATGGCAGCAAATATCTGAACATTGCATTGAATGAACTAAGAGGTGAAAGAATTCATTTTCATGCCTCGGTAATGGAGTTAGCACTGATAAAAACAGAGTCAATTCTGAGAGCTCCCTATTATTCTCATTGAGGTAAAGCTTGCACTTTCCCTTTTTATTTCCATGTAGTGAAATCATTTTGGGTTTTCTCAGCTTATCTCCCAAGCCTTTTCTCTAGTTAAGTTCAGACCAAGTAGCATCCTGGAAAAACGTCCTTTTGTGGCCCAGCCCAAACCATACTCTATTATACCAATCTGCTCTTGGTGAAACTGCTGAGAAAGCAGCATTCCTTACATATGGATTCCTGCCCTCAGCTCAGGGCTGGCACAAGGTATGGTCAAAAAGATAAGAAGAAAGGAGCACTCACTGAAACTTTAACATCAGGAATGATAATGTTCACCACAGCAGGTCATTTCTTTACCCAAGAAGTAAAGAATCTTATGTTTTCCAGATTTTAGTGGAGGAAAAAAGGAATTCTAATAAAGATTCAGGATAAAGAACATGGTGCCAAAAAATCCTATATGAAAAAGTCAGTTTATACAAGACCTTTCTTGTTAGAAATGAAAATCTGTGATATGCAACAGCCGATTGTTTCAAAAACCCTTCTCATCAGCTCTGTTTCCTAGATTATTATCCATGAAATTTAGTGGCTGAGTAACTAATGTTTTGAACCTTGAAGAGTTCTTTGGCCCAAGAATTTAAATAAGGGGGGGAGTGGGAATATCCATATTGCCAGAAGCAGCAGGAGGAAGCCATTACCGTTACTTACACAATCTATTCTCACTGAGAATGTTGCCCAATATAATTTACAAAATTTCTGTTGGAAATGCATTAGCAGCTGAACAGCAAGCAGCTTCTAAGGGATAAACAGAGAAAATAAATTAAAAACCTAGCTTCCAAGCTTCAAATGTTATTGAACGTCAGCTGCAATCCCTGCAGTCAGCAGTCTATAACCTTTTAAAGTCCAAACCCCACTTTTTTTAATGTGCACATTTCATCTGATTTTGGTTTAAGAAACCTTTTATGGATTCAGTTCAAATAAAGTGACCATTAGTTCAAATGCAAAAGTATCCTTCCACGCAAATTAACAGCACAACATGTATGAACTGTTGATACAAATATACAAGGTATGCATGCATACACAGGTGTATATATATATATATACACACACACATATATGTGTATGCATTTACACACATACAGAGCATAAAGTGTGATTTCCAGACTACATTTTATTTGGTAGTGAAACAGATTCCCTGCTAGCTGCACAGTACTCTCAAGTGCTTAGTTAAACTTTTTCATTGTTTCAGAATCTTTAATAGCCATTTGTGTTCTTTACATTTTAAAACAATAAAAAGGATAGAATGCATTTTCTCAGTATAAACACAATGTTTCTCCAATTCTTTTGTAAGTGGATCTCTCGGGTTTTTATTTCTATTTTAATTTTTATTGAAAGTTCTTTTGGCACAGGAGAGAATAAAAGCCTCACTCTGCCTTCTCACAGAAAACCTTCAAGAGGGTACTAGAATCAAGATACTCTTCAAGGTGGATCTCATGAGGTTTTCTACTAATCTCACCCTCGAGGGATAATGGTGCAAAAAGTAGTTGGAGGTTGCTGCTTGCCACCTCTGCCTTTCTGCGAACCCTACGGGGGCTGGACATCTTCTCTGCGCCAAGCTACTCGATCTTTTTCTTTAACCAGAAGGATCCTAGCACACAGCATCCTGCTCTAACATGACAATATGCCCTGTGTCATGCAAGGTTAATTATGTCTTACCCTTACAGTCTGTCTGTGGTTGGTGTAACCTCAGAAAAGAGAGGGAATGCCCTGTCTTACAAACTTGTAAATCTTGTAAAGCAGTGGACCCCCCCTGGTTTGCCATACCAATATCCTGTCAGCTTATAATATTGCATTTCATTGCATTGTATGTACTATTGTGAATATAATAGCAGAATTAAACATTCATTACTGGTACGAGACTAATACCCTGAGAGATGTACAGATCATGCAGGTCATGGTTAAGAGTCCAACAAACAATTAGAGATAACAGAACAAGTTTTCCCACACCGGCCTGGCTGTTTGTGGCTATCTATTCAACTTGTATTTGTTCAGTTTTGTGCCAGCGGACAAGTATCCCATTAGCTGTGGTTCACACTAAGAATTTGTATTTACATTCTATGAAACAGAAAAGCAACTCAATGTAAAGCAGCTAGCAGTCTCAGTTCACCTGTCCGTCACCACTGACCTGGGCCAGCAACCTGGAGACTACAGAGGGTATAAAGCTTCTGTGTTTTATCTCTAGACTGATCAAGTTTGTTAAATCAGCACTATACATTGTACATTACATAATCAAAATCAAAGTATCATCCACACTGTATATATACGAAATATGAGACCTTTCATGAAATTGCTCTTTTAATAGAGGGATCAATGCCTTTCAGACACCATGTCATTTTGCTCTTTCATATGTTTTCATACATGTTGCCCCTTCTTTTGCATATTTCCATTTCTCCTCTTTGAAAAAATCTCCTTCATTATGTCATATATATTTGTTTAACCTACTGGCTGGTAGCTTTGCACAATGCTGTGGCTGCCTGCTCTTGTCGACACACACAACAAGCCATTTCTTTTCCTGATGGGTTTAAGCAATCATACACGGGGATGCAACAAATGAACAGACTTAGAGATGAGAGAAATTGTACTGTAACACAGCTTAAAAGATTTTACCTACATCAGCTGACAAGTGTCTTTGGATTTGGTTAGTGAGATAGAAACTGCATGCTGACTGTACCTCTTACATGTCCTGCTGTTTTTTTGAAAGGTCTTTTAGGCATTTACTTAGAATTCTGTTTGGAGAAATACTAATAGAAGAATGGCAAATGCTTCTGACTTTTTCCTCTTTGAAGTTAGTGATGTTTCTTCGTAGCTTTTCAGCCTATTTGAGACAAAATACTGACAATGACTGCAGTACAAACAGCACGTGTGAGGTCAAATGCACCTTCTGTGCTGAAAGCCAGACAGCTGACAGTAACTGTGGGCTAAAAGAGAGGCAAAGTCAGCTGTATTCCATAACAACAATATGCACTCCTCTCTGTACTGGTTGCACTTTCTTCACATGGGAAGATGTAGGATTGTCAACAACTCCACTGATTCCCCACCCACCCCCCACCCCCAATCCACCTTCAGGCAACACAAAAAAGGGAACAAAACAAGAGTAATTTTCTTAATTTTCAGGAGCATGCAGGTAGGTGCTTTTCTTAGGTCACCCCATCCCCCATGCAGCCTAAGTCCTGTGTGGTCCTCAGTGATCACTGTGAATTTCTTTAGTACAGCCTCTATTTTGAGAGTAGGATCCCTTTGTATGATATTTTTACATGAGAGAGACTGATAGATTATCTGTAGACACATATTCTGCGAAACATTATTTAGACACCCTTTGAAAGAAATTATTTAGGTCAAGAGTACACAGATCACAATATGGCAGATTATAATACAATGGTGTGCAGAAAATAAGATAGGGCATAGAAAATGGGAACCTGTTACCAGAAACAAATGAAGGCTGCTTCAGGAGAAAAGATGTCTAGCTGGATGGTGAGAAGTAGGAGAAAGAAGTCCTGCGTCCTTCCACAACAACAACAGAACACAGTTTTGCAGCACACTAAATGTGTTGCCCAGGCTGCATACGAACCAGTCCTGTACCTGACCATACCTTTCTGTGATGATCTCCTGATTATTATCTCTTGAGACTAGTACATCCCTGAGGAAAACAGGCCTTGACTGTCAAATACAAGCTCAAACACAGTCCACATTTCTCCCCAAGATCATTCTGTGAAAGCAATACACAATACTGAATAAGCAAGATCAGTCCAGATCACCAACTAAGTTGGTATCTGACATACAATAGGGGTTTAGAACGGAAATGTATCAGTTAAATGTGCACAATGGAGAACTATTCCACATGCATTACAGTTTCTACTGTCATAATGTAAAAGATGGTATAGGCAGGACTGATGACATCAACAGGCATTTAGCTTATCAGTCCCACCTTGCTAAGTAAAAAGCCAAAAATATGCTATCCTCTGGGATTTTTGAGGTCTTAAGGCTTTCTTTACCAGACCGTACAATATCTTTTTCTGCACGGCCTACGTTAGGCATCTCAGTACATACATAATGCCATTAGACAAGGGCAGAAATCATAGCTACATCATGGTTAATCTCTGGCATTATACTTCCACACAAGTTAACAGAAAGCATCTCATTTTAGCTACTTTCCCTCCACAGCTTTTAAACAGAACTGAAAAACCCAGTCATTACGCTAGAAGATGCCATGAGGTTAGGCAGACAAGCAAATAATTATAATTGAAGTCAGTGCTACACAGGATAGAAGGAAGCAGGAATAGAAGAATAAGAGCTCTCAGCACTCTGAAACTCCAATACTTCTAGCAGGATGTCAAGCAGCTTTGATTTTCTTCACTGCCAGTCCCCTTCCTGTAAAAGCTTCTAACTGCTGTTTGAAAATGATCCCGTTCGCCCCTACCAGCTATCAGCCTAAGTCTACATTGCTCATAAGGGTCTGGCTTAAGCAGCTCTGTAGAAACAAGAACCCAATTCAGTGAGTGAAAACCCCTCATCTCCCATTGATTAAAGAAGAGATGAGGAAATTATTATTATGGAATAGGCATTCAGCAGTGCCTGAATCCCACATGCAGACTGCACCCGAACTGCAGCTCTTGCTTCAACAGGTAATAATTAACTAGTGTTGCTGATCTCAGTTGTATGAAACAAGGTCTCAGGATCTGGCCTTAAAACTGGGAGGAATCATCTACCAGGTATTTTATGCATGACAGATAATCAGAAGGCTTGACTTCCAGCTCATTTGTACTGAATTACTCCTGTAAATAGCATAAGCATATGCTGATCCTACAGATAAAATGTTTAAACTGAACTCTTGGTAAATCTGGGAGAACACTACCAAGAATACAGGATATTTGGATGATGTCTTACAGAATCACAGGTAAGTACCGGATTTGCTGTATAGCCTCGTACTTTTAACGAGAGAAGCCAATGTCAGCAGGAAAGGTGTTCCTAGAAGTCTTATAGCTGAATCTTTCCAAAGCTCTTGAGCTTTCAACAGTAAAATACAACCAAGAGTGCAGAAAAAACAAGGATTTAGCATTAATTTAGATGCTCAAATCAGATCCTTGAAGTTGTTCCCAATATTTCAGAGCCAATTTATTAGGACCATAAACATTTTGTGAATCCCTGTTTCACACTCTAAGGATCAAAACCAACCATTTACTTCTTTTGAACAAATGACTTACCAGCTGTACAACTAAATGCAGACATAAATAAGGCAAAGAATTTATGCAGTAAGGTGTGGCAGACCCTATACATAGAAGATTATTCATTTAATGGATTGGAAAACAGAGCAGAAAATAGGCTATTCTACATTAATAGTCATTACAAACTTGGAAGCATATGCAATAAATACATTGTTCGTTTACCTAAATGACTGTAGCTAACTGGAGTGTAAAGACCAGAAGATATTCAGTTCTCAAGTCAGTGATCTCACTGCCAAAATACAAGCCTTTGATTACTATATTTACCATTTTATACCTCCTAGATCTGTTTTATGCAAAATAAATCCTAACCAACTTCACTGACCCAAATCTCATTTGCAACTAACCATCTTTAGTAATATTATGGTATGTTCACATTCTACTGCAGTAAAAAACAAACAAACAAAACCCCACATGAATCCTTTAGGGTACTGCTCATCAATTAAAAAGTAGCATATTAAACTTCTTAAAACCTTTGTAATCTGCAGTATAAAAGCACATTTTATGTTAGTAGATAATTTAGCATCCATAATCTAATTAAATGAAGTGAGTGACAACTGTATTCTCTACATAAATGATATATCAGTAACAGATAATGTACGTGCTTAAGAGACTGGAACCCCATCAAAAAAGTTGTTACAAACACTTGCCCTTATCATAAATCCAGCTAACATTACGGGCTAAATTCTGCTGCCTCACTGACATCTCACCAACAGGGGACTGTCTGCCAGAGGAAGAATTACATGAGTGAAGTTTTGTGCAACTAAACTGCTGGAATATTTTTGCTTAAGTAACACAAACAAAAGAAAATATATTTCTGGTGTTACACAGAAAACTATGCCACTCTATAAATGTCAACTAATGTCATCCTCAACTCCACAGTGAAAGTTATTTCAAAAACATACACTGAAGAGCTACAGAAGTACTTCATGATGGCTGCAGATATTCTCAGGGGGAAACAAAAAACAACGTGTAGACTCAAAAAAATAATCCCCAAAACTGTCTCCTTTCCATCACCTACCATCAACACAGATCATCATCATCATTCTAAACACTTATCTAGGACTTACCACGATGACAGAAAAAAAAAAAAAAAAAAAGCTAAGACAACCTTTGCAATGCAATATCATGGTCACTTTATTACAAGTGCAACCACTTGTGGAACATGGAAAAAGAAAAAAGAAAAGAAGGAAAATATTTCACGTTAATTTCAGATGTTTCCATATTGCATGGGAATGCAACAGGTGACAAGTTAACACAGCACTCTGCCCTCAAAGGGCACTCTGCAGGTTTGCACTCCCAGCAACTGTTCTGTTGGTCCTTGGGAGTCCTTCCCCTCTTTAAAAGCAATTGCTTTGAAAACATTGTCTTTCTTAACCACTCTCTTTCAGTATTGCATATGCAATGGGAGAGTCAGTCATGCTGACAGCATTATTGGCACCATGTCTGCAGTCACAGCTTGTGATTATGGTACCTTGCTGAAGTGTGGGACACCTGCGTACACTGAACTTTTCTAGTGCTCTGCTGCTGCTTCTTTTTAGTCATATTACTGATGAGAAAACAGCTTAGAAAAATCAATGCCTTTAAATTATAACTTTATGTACTGCATATACAAAACCACTGCCAACACAGGAATGCTTTTTCCATGACTAAAAATCAATCTTTCTGATGCTTCTACTCCTTGAGCATTAAAAATAAAAAATAAAAAAAAAAATTAAAGCTTTTCCGCAGCCCCCAGCTGCATCTGGTTGCTTTGTTCAGGCTTTCTTCAGGTTTCCTGCTCAAGAGACTAGTTTTATCTAAAAGGTCAATTCATTCAGCAGGGCACCAAGCAGAATTGAATATAATTATCCCAATCTTTACTGTGTAGAATTCATGCTTGAATTCATTCAAAAAATAGCAAGCAGTATAATTAACTCAGAGCCCAACCAAATCTATTGAGAATGCCTCAGGTATCATACAGTCCCACTTACAATAGAACATTTTCATTTAAGGACATTGTACATATTAACCCTAGTCAGCATCCAATTACTCGGAATAAGTGAATTCTCTCTTTCAGGAATGTAATTTGAAAATGTTGTCATGAAATCTGAGGTAAAAGGTCTTTTTTCATTAATCTAGCTCTCATTAAACTGGAAGCCTGTAGGTTATTTCAAATCCATTAGATTTAAATACAGGTGATTACAATTCTCTTGCACTTAAGACAACAGAAATGTCTTTTAGGAAATACTGTGTAGTTTAGAGGAGTTGATAAGTTTATGAATTGCTTCATAGTTTAAATAAAAAATATTATCTGACCAGAAAAAGCATGGTTATTGTTAACCTGACAATTACATATAAACAACACGCTAAAATCAAATCCATTTTTATATACAGATGACTTCAGGATAGTAGAAACACTCCAGATAGTTCAGAGGTCAAGATAAGCATCCCAGTATTTTCATCCAAATTCCTCACATTCCCCAAATGTACACAACTGCGATATAAGTATGAGCTTTTTAGTATTTTGTGCATGATCACAACTAGAAATTTCCTAACAATTTTTCACGTAGTCGTCTAACAACTCAAGCTTTTTGCTTAGTTAAACCCAAACCCTGAAGGATCTCAGATTCACACGAGTCCCCTTACAGATAAAAGTGTCATGAGAGGTGATCTTTTCATCTCGAACCATGGAAAATTTACCCATCATTAAAATTTCCCAACTAAGAAATGCTCCCCAGAACTCACTGCTCTGAGACTGTCCACTTTCTTGATCCACCTTTATGGAAAGACAACTAACCTCTAAGACAATAACCATGTTTTTACAATTACAATTCAAACTACTGTTTGCCTTGTTCTAATAGACTTTGTATGTACATGTAAAATGTTATGAGCACTTTTGAGTTTTGGGACACGCTGAATGTGTGCACTGAAGAAAAACATTTGCTAATACTTGCTTCTGTCATCCTTCTTTTAGTAATGCCTTGGGACCATTGAGAAAATTGAGAGCATGTGACGATTCTGTTGATTTGTTTACATACAAGATGGCACAACACAGTGTATCACCTCAAACAGCATACTGCATAATTTCCCCAAAGTCCCAGTCACTCAACTCTTGACTTTGCTCTATTCTTTTCTGCCTCTGTTTCTCTTATTAATATGAAAAAAAAAAAATTAAAGGAATATTTAGCAAATTGCCTTTCTTTAGAAAGGCCAGGTTCTTCAGATATCTGTCAGCCATGTACACCTCTCCACTTACGCATCTGAATGTACAGCCTCCTGCAGGTATGGAGTCACAGCAGTCATAGGTACGAAGTCTCCCAGCTGAACTAGCTCAGAAGCCACTACTATAGGAAATTGCCACCCTGTATCTTCCTTCAGGTGTGCAAGCATGTTATTTCCAGTAATGTGCAACATAAAGTCACTGCTGTATTGGAAAGCATAGCATATTAGTGGAAAATACTGCAGTCCATAACCCAATGAGGCAACTAGAATATGCACACACATGCAAAGAGCTACAAAGATCAGAGTTCCTACTTAAAAAATCAAGATTAACTTCCTATTAATTCTTTCAAAGGTCAATGAACAATTCTCAGTAAGGCTGAGGAATAAATATCTCTTAATGACTAAACATTGGCCAATTAACAGATATTCTCAAGGATAGAAATCTTGAGTATAGTATCCATTAAGCTTGTTATCTTAAAATGTAGAAAGTTAAACATTTTCTTTTTCTTTCAAAACTGTCTGGTTCTCCTCTATTTAATAATGCTGTCTGACCATCAATCTGGAATATAAACCAGCTACAGCTTTCATGGAACATTTCAAAAATAAGAATTATCTGAACCAATGTTCTGGTTACTTGTTTCAACCAGAAAACAAAAATATTTGTCTGAATTCTCCTAACAGTTTGCAGCCTGTAGCACTATTTCAAATCTCCAGCAGAAAAATAATCCACCCCCTAGAAGATCCTTCTCCTTTGACTCACTCCTCTGCATGTTTGGTTTGTAGGCCTGCTACATAGTCTTTCTTGCATAAAACAATGACATAACTGTTCTGTCCTGAACCCACCCACAACTCTCCTTACAGCCGTATTGTCTTATGATCTATTGCTTAGGGCCTAGTTATGTAGTAGATCACAATGGCTATCACCTTCTGATGTGGCACTACAGCCTTTTTGTCATATGGACCATCAGAAGTAAGTCTGAAACCTCTTAAATTACACAGACAACAAGGGAGCAGTTTTTTAGAGAAGCGTTTATTACGTTTTTTTAAAATGAAGAAGACAGATGTGTTCCCACTGTGATCCACCCAGTCCCTGTAAATATCTCAGTTATGTTTTGTTTCGCATGAGTCTGCTCATGAGGAGGATTTATGGGGGCTGGTTAGCCTCTTTACTGCATGTGATCATAAATCATATGTACACATATGCATAAACACGCAGGCACACATATATTACATGCTGTATATACAACTGACTCAAGCTACCAACTTGAGTGGTTTGCAACACTGTTACCCCACTGCCTAGCCATTTACATGAATAAACAATAATACAATTGACACATGAAAAGTAATTCAAAGTAGATTCTTCTTCCTAATTTTAAAAAAGGGTAAAGAAATTGGCAATATTTCAAAAGATGCTCAAGAAACTTACAAAATATTGTATAAGAGATGATTGTTATTGGAAGATATTTTAAATTTCAAATTGAAAAATCACTCCCCCCCAAATAATACAGTAAGTCAGAAGTGTGATTCAGCAACAGGGACTTGTAAACATAGAAAAAGAAAAGTAAATCTGGTAAAATTTTGAGAGAGAGAGAGAGAGAGAATAAAAGATGTCAATGGATGCAGTGGCTAGACAAACAAATCAAGAGAAGTCTTGGCCTAAGTGAAGTCAGTGAACTTAAATGAGGCTAAGATTTTACCCAGAAGAACTGCAATAAAGATGGGAAGAAATTAAGACTACAGCCAGATGGCTATTTCAGACAAGATGGTATGCTAGAAGTCCCAGCAGAACCAGGGACAGGGAGAAAAAGATCCACCAGCTACTCTCCAGTCTCACTGATGTTTAAACCTGTCAAGAACCTATGTTCAAACAAAATGTATAATCAGGTTACAGAGGTCTGCAACAGTTTTCCACAGGTGAAAGCAGCTGATATTTTGTCTATTTCAGAAAGTATTCAAATAGCTGGCTCTGCCTACTTTTTTTTTTTTTTTTTTTTTTCTTCCCTCTCTGTGGTGGAAATGCAAGCAGCATATGGATCTTTTTGATAAAGTCAGTTGCCTTTAGAATGTAGAATTACAAATAACTGTCACTAAAAGGCACAAGCATTTAAGAAAATAAATCAGAATTCAAGTATTTCAAAATTATTCCAAACATCTACAAAAAAACTTAACTCCTGATTAATAACTGGATAATGCAAGACTGTTCAAAATTATTCTTTAAATCAGAGTACCATCATAAATATGACTAGCAATAGAGATACCTGCAAAAAATATGAAGCATATTACTTGTGTTACTCCATATAAAGCAAACATTTACATTTCATTTGTTTCTTTGCTTACAAAAACAGATATTTTGCCATTTCTTTACAAACAAATAATTTCCTCTGCATTAAAAATTGCTACTCAGTTGAAATGCATGACCTTTCCCTCCAAAGTATCACATGCTTAGCAGCTCTCACTGGCTTGAAGGTCTAGCTCTGTCCAAGGAGAACATCAGTAAGCCAGAAGCAAATGTGAAAAACCAAAATCTGGCATGTTAGTAAAAAAATATGGGCCTGTCAAGACTTTGTTCCTAACATTTGCAATGCAAGAGATCCATTAATCTCCCATCTACATGTTGCTAAGACGACACAATAAGACCTTCAGAATTTGGCATTCCTTTGAAATTATTCAGTCTGGAGTTCACACACAGGTATGTACAATAAGTTCTACAGTGAACATCTGCGGAAAGTTGCCCATGTTAAATGCACAATACAAGGACAGGAAAACTGACTTTAATTGCGTCACACAGTACTCAAATCACCCCTTAGTATTCTGCTTGCACGTCGCCTCCATTCTGTCTCCCTCTCAAAAGTACCAGTGAAATAATATTGGGCAATTCACACAGGACTTGATCTGCTTCCATACCATTTTGTATGCCCACTCAAGTTACTTTATAGTTAGTTGCTGTGTTTTACAACCGTGCACCTGTGTGAACTAAGTTTAGTATTCCAAGCAGATGCTCTAAGCACAGTGTTTACAGTATTCCTCCACTGAGCTCAAGGATTTTCTTTGACATGTGCGTTGCCCACCAGAACATTCATTCATTTTAACAGATTCCCATGATGTGTTTCACAATGTCAATAAATTTTCCATTCTTTGAACTCCTGGCAGGCACCATGAAAGAGCTGTGATCATGGCAGTAACATGAAGAAGGGATGCACATGCATTTGCAATGAGGCAGAAAGATGAGTTTGGGTTTGGTTACACAGAGTTCTGACACAGTGGTGGAAAACAGGAAGAGGGGAAACAGGCAAAAACTGAAGCCAAACATCTACTTCTGAACATTATCTGATACAATTTTATATAGTACAGAATAAAACACTTAGTCAACTAGCTCTGACCAGTGGGAGAACTTGGCCTTACAGAACTAGGATAACCAAAGCACAGATCTTCAGTGCAGGCAAAAGACTTTAAGAGAAATATGCACCGAGATTTTTACACATAGTGCAAGGCAGTATGGCTCCTGTCAGAGAGGGGGAAGGCATGTAACTAAACTGTTGAAAAGAGTTTTACACTCATGTGAACTGGGAATTTCTATCCAGTTTCAGAAAGTTGTGCACAAAGTAGTTTTTTGCACAGAGGGGATTACCAGAACTTACTAAAAACTATTAAAAGAAAGAAAGATTGTAGATTGATCTTGAGGAGCAATAAGACATGCATTTAGAAGACTGGAGGTTGGGTAGCAGTATACCTTGCATTCAAAGCTGTGTGTATTTTTATCACTTTGGGCACCCTAGTACTAGCTAAGTTTTGCACACCACCAATAAGAGAAAGATAAAATATTCTGGAGGCAAAAATAGAAGTAGGGGAGGTAACACTCTTAATATTAGGGAAAAACATGTGCCTGAAAATGCTGAGAGTAATCAGAGAGAGACATTCAAGGATGCATTATTCTTTCTTCTTGCACTTAGGCAGTATTTACGGATATTGACAATGCATATCCCACAAACGTTTCAGCTGATTTGCATCGAAATACATATGATTCAACAACAATCCCAATGTAAAAAAATAAGAACAACATGAAACAAGCCTAAAATCACTGGAAGTAGAACATCATGAAATTAAGAAATATTCACAAAAGTGGGTTGTATGCACACATGCACAAAAGGCATGCTCTAAATGAAGCTGACCTCTTGTATGAGCTCACCACTATGTCATACCAAAAAGAAGTACTCCTGGTTACTACGGCCATTTAGATAGAGCAATGACATCTAGTCCAGATGATCTTGGAACAACAGACTCAACTTAGCAGCCAAATACCACAAAAGCTGTGCAAACTAGCACAACGTGGAAAACACACACTGTGAAGTTATTCTTCTATGGAATAGTACTTACGTGTAGACAAAAAGGTGCTGTTTTCTAGAGATGTACCAATTTCCAGACTAGTTCAGAAAGTTTTCCAAAACATTGATTTTATTTTTCAGGGCGGGGGGCAGGGGGGAGGAAATCAGATACATAGTACATAGCTTGAGACTTTTTAGGCTGAGGCAAGTTTCAGAGGACAGATGATTAATGCCTATTTTGTTTGCTCAAAGTAAGGCCACAAAATTACTCAGCATTCCTTAAAAAGGTGGAAACAGACTATTTTGGCTTAGTTCTTAGGTGTCTACCTGAAGTCTCTAAGATGTTTTTTACACATGCACGCACACAATTCCACTGGAATGTCTTTTATTCGGACAGAAAAGCTATGATTGTAATTCACCACAATTCTAGTAGACAACAGGCAACTTAATCAAATCTTATTTCTACAAATTACGGTTCAATCTCACGGACTACCTACATCGGTGGATAACTAGTATTTGAATCTCTATACACAGTGATCACTTTGAAAGATTGTTAAAATGTTGAAAACACTTCTTGCACTTCAACAAAAAGAAACAGTATTATATGGTGAATGTGGCCATTCTGCATATAAAGTGCACAAGAAGAGAAATCTAACTAATAAAATGTGTGATTGACATTATTCTTCTTTTGCGGATGACAAGAGGAAGAGGCTTTCGTTGTCAATTAAGAATTTGCAAACTTTTGTGAAAAAAGGGAGACTGTAAGCATGACCTGCTCTGCATAGTATATTTTAGAGCAATTCCTCTCCAAACAAAAAGAACCATTCCTTTTAAGGAAAGAGGATCATTTGTCTAATTTTTCAGGTGTGGGTGAGTTTAAAAGAAAACAAAGAAAAGTTTTGTTTTCTTTTATATTTCAAAAAACCTCTAGAGACCAAAATATACAATCGCAAACATATCTAACCCAGACAGTGAAAGCCTGAGGTCTGATTACAGTGTATTACCCCCACACAGGCTTAAGTTAACTGAAGAAGACAAACAAGGAAGAAGAGTTCTTACCACTGATGTGTGGCCTTTTGCAATCAAGGGGCTTTTCTTTAACAAAGTATCAGGAGATATCATCTTTCCCTGAGAAGGAATCATTCACTATAAGCACAATGTGTTATTATTGGGATTTTTAATTGAAATGTAAATTCTGGGAACACTCTGACCTAATTTACTCCCAGAAAAAGAGGGCAAAATTCTCATTTTCAAAGTACTATATAGAGACTTCACTATTTTTAATGAGTCCTGCTCAATGCTCTGGCCTCTACTGTTCTGCAAAGCTGACAGTATTTTACAACATTCAGCTATGGCATATTTACACAGCCCCGTTGATACATCAAGTAGCTCCCTCTGATTTTTTTCATTGACAAAACATTCTTAAGAAATAGTTTTAAAATAGTTCTAAAATGACAAGTCTCTGTGGACAGGATGCTGAACGTACCAACAGCAGCAGCAAACTGCAGCAAAGCCTACCTGACCTAGAATAGGACTGTGCCTTGGAACCTCCACGCTCTTAAGAGTTTAAATCAAATCAAAGCTGTTGAGTTGTTTTGTGTTTTCCTTTTTAAACAAGTTAATTGTAGGCTTGAGATCTTAAATTCTAAATTAAAAGAAGGAACCAAAATATTTCCATGACATGTCCACAGCTGAACGAGAAGTTTGATGCATAACATTCTGGATTATGCTTATTTAAGATTTAGTCTCAGGAGAACCTTCTCTTTAAGCATTTTCACGCAACAGAGTCCTAACACAAGGCCTGTATCTATTACTTGGTTTTAGATGATACGTAGCCAAAACTAAAGTCTTTTTTCCAGTAAAGTTTGCACTCATGTAGATTTCTTCCAGAAAGAACAATAAAGTGTTCACAAGAACGAACATGGCTGAAACAAAGTAATGAATGGCAATCTAGGAGGAATAAGGCTTTAAAAATATCAAATACCTGTGTAAACTTGATCCTATCAGAGATGTGAACACTAACTATATTTTTGACAAACTACAACATGTTTTAAGTATGTCTGGCTCTCTAAATGCACAACACAAAAACCTTATTTGCTTTGTTTCCCACCTAACCTTTTTCTTAGGAGAAACTTACAGAAAAGTTCCCTTTTCTTTCCTTGGGTTTATATATACAACACTTTGGGCATGAGAGTTTCAATCAAGTATTTTGAAAATAATTTTGGCCCTCTATTTTAAGTTTTCAAGGTTCAAATGTGCCCATCTTGGAACCAAAATTCTTTATAATACTCGTGTGGTTTTGTAACGGGCTTTATAATACAAAACTGCTTTCTGCAGAACATTTCACCTTGAAACATGGTCATTCACTGTCATGCTTGATCTTAATTATCTTTTAAAGTCTAACTGTACTTAAATTACAAAAAACATACAATAAAATTATTTTCCCCTATATCTGATAAAAGGAAGCACACTTCCCCATGTAATAAAAGAAGTAATATGAGTAAAATCAATTAAATTAAACACATAAAATATAGCTCTACTTTGAGCAAAGGAAACAAATGACATTTGTAGGGACCAAAAGCATTCCATCCAAAGCCACTATGGTAGTATGTCATGGCAAACTCGGTCCCAAGCTCCAGTAAAACAAATGAGCATCTGCTTAATTTTTAGCATGCAAATACTCTTTTGACTTCCAAATCACCATGCATTTACTTAAATTAAATAAAGTTCTGAATGTGGGGCAGAGTATTTAGCATTTTGCAAGATCAGTCTTTAACCGTATTTACTAAGGTGATCAGCATGGAATAAATATGCACTGAAAACAATAAACAAAGCTTACTGTGGTCTTTTCACTGACTTAAGTGGTCAATGAATCAGACTAATATGGTGGGAACCTGGATTGCTGAAAAATTAAACACAGGCCTAAAACAGCCAGTAACTACCACGTGAAAGATAGACACCTTGACAAAGTCATTGTCTTGTTCTCAACATAATTGTATTATATGAAACCCAACTTTCTAGCCAACACAAACTGTAGAGAAAAAGTCTGAAGTATCTTAACTACTCATCCATCTCTGTGTATTATCCTACATACAGCAAAGATCATAGTGTTAACAGTGAACAACAGTCACGTAATAACATGTATACTAAAATCCTGACAGGGATAGTTAATAAAGCAAAATACACAGAAGCCCAGCACTTTCTGCAGAAAGCTGAGAGCAAAATAAAATTTGACAAAAAGGAATAAAATAATTCTGGCAGCAGAAAGATTAGTTAGAAGGACAATAATAACAACAACTAAAGAAAAGAATGGATCACTGATCTTGGAAATCCATTGGGCAGGAATTAAACACTGTAATCAAATTGTTTGTGCAACCATTCAGCATCTCATTTTCTTGCTGTGCAAGCTGAAGAAACACTTGAGACAGGTCATCTTGGAGAGTAACAAAGTCCACCAATAACTAACTTGGGATTAAAAGAATATTGATAGCTTGTGATAAGTGGCTTCCTGAGAAATGTTTCTTAGTCAAATAGCAGCAATCATTAAATATATGAGGGTCAGTCAATTTAATCTGCTCTTTTTATATGGATTAGTTTAGCAAAGTAACAGAAGAGACAATTAATGCCTCCATATCTTTTCATACCATGACATTAGCCCATCATTTTTAAAACAAATACTTGAAAGATTATTTTCTACACTACTGAATATGGCCATACTCATTTTAGCCACTACTAACAGTGCTAATAAGGACTGACTTTATTACGAGGCACAATTATACATTCCAGAAAATCATTACAGTAAAAATATATGCTATCAGATCCCTAAATATTTTACATAAAGGTTTAAACTCCTATACTTTACAAACTGAAATCATAATCCTGGAGAGGCTTCACCCCTCTGTTCCACTACTGAGTTTATCATACAATCAGATTTATGTCTAAGGAGTAACACGGGCATCAATAAAACGCATACAATACTGGAATGAAATGCGGTTGCTGGTCAAGAGTGGAGAAAAGTCACATAAAAATTTAGACCAGAAGGCAACGAAAAATTCTCAGCATACTCTACAGGAAACTCCTGTAGACTGAAAAAAATGTGTGACCTGCTTGGAAAAAAGAGCACCTTATGTGCCATAGCAAAGAGCTAGACACAGCTAAAGGAATACCATTTAAAAGTTTCTAATGAGAAAGAGCACTGGTCTACAATGAATAAGTAAATTAAACTCTAGAAGAATTTTCTCATAGATAAATTATTATTAGAATTCAGCCAAGATGCCAGGGTAACACTCCAGCTCCTAATGAGAAGGCTATAAAGCTCTTGCAAGCAGTAGCCAACTGTCCAAGGCCACCAGAGACCATCCAGCAGCCAGAGAATCTGATCCAACCTGCACAGATACAGAAAGTTTTGACAATGTTACTGGATTTTCCAGGATGTCCTCAAGTAGCTGTTCATACAAGGCACAACACTTCCATGCACAGATCTTTTAGCACTATACTTTTCTCAGGTGTTTCCCTCTTGGCCCTTTCTGACAGTTGTTTGACAGATGATACAAATTGCCTGACACAGATTTTAAAGTCAGATATTTAAGAACATGAATTACAGCTGACGTCTTTGGTGTAATGCTTTGTGACACAGATAGTTACGGAGAGTGACACAGTTGGAAAATAACGTAAGCTGAAAGCATTTGGAACAGCTCAGGATCCAAGGTGACTTTGTGCTGTAATTCACTACTTTTATAATTGTTTTGTGATACACTTTCTGGGTGAGATACAAAGCCCGGGATAGTCAACAGGTCTGTTTCCAGTGACTTCTCTGTCCTTTTTATCAAGTCCCAGTGAGACAGCAATTCCAAGTCAAAGCACACTCAGCAAAGCTTGTACAGAATTCGATCTCGCAATTAGTCTTTCAAACTTCACTCCTTTAGCATTTGTTACAGAGTGTAAATTTCCATCTTTTTTTGTCTTTAGAGGAAAGAACTTTTCTTTGAGCTAGAAAGGAAGAGGCATCATCAACATTTCTGCCTTACTGTGTACTGCCATTAAAGAATTTTTAGCACGCTGAGCCAAATACAGTTCCTGATCTTTTTCTCCTAGTTTGTTCAGTAGTGAAGTAGGATGAGAGAGGAAAACAAGTGTACGCCCTTGATATTATTCAGGTTGGCAGCAACTGCCCTGATGCTATTATTCTGAAAGCTTTCTTTTGATGACTGTACATTGCCCCAAAGACATTGGTCAACGAAACAGCAGAGCTAAAAGCATGGTCCTCTAACCTCAGTCCTGTTGGTGAAACAAAACAACCCTAACACACACATACCCAAAAAACAAATCAACCTGAAGACTGGGTGGATCCAAGCAGAGCTCCAGATATAAGCTTGCTATCACTGCAAATTCTCAACATTATTTGAGACTGCATGCAAGTCTTTTCATGAATGTAATGCCTCTAAGAAAATAAGACATTTAGAATGCATATAATACAAAGGAAAATGAGGCCAAAAGAGCATTCAATTAATAGTTAGGGGGTACTAAAGTGTGTGACTTACTATTTTTTTTTGACAGACTAAGCTTTATCATGGAAAGCCTTCACCTAGCAGTTACAAGACAGACACGCAACATAGTATCAGACATGTTCTAAGTTACTTTAACACCACATTGATGCACCGACACTGTTGACACTTTGGGCATTTCTTTGACTCAGTTAAAATTAATTGTAAAAGATGGTTTATGAATCTTGGAAGATTACACAACTCACTCCTACAAAAACACAGAGGAAAGTTTCCAAGAGCTTATTTAGACAAATAATATGTTATGCTTGTTTCGTGTGAGAGGGAATTGTGGTACAAAATACAGATCCTGGTGTGCATCTGAGTGTTCTTAACTTCAGAATAAGTATTTGAACTTACTATTCCAATTCTGGAATGTCATTAGCTTAAAGAAAACATATAACACTATCATACACAGGAAAGAGTAGCAAAATCTGGCCCTGTGTTGCTGTGCAACAACTCAGTAAATATGGCCCTACTTAAGTTTCAGTGGCCGCCAACAGTGTGAAGTATTGCTCAGTAGGAGAAAATAAGGCAAACCCAGGCCAGAATAACCCACCCATTTTAATTAAAAAACAAGAATGGAATTAAAGGTTGCTTTAGGCTACAATGGTAAAGTTGAATTAACAACAGTATAGGAAGCCTTCCATTTATCATCCTGGAATGATGACGTTTTAACATGTTTATTGCATTTATTATTTCTAAACATTTCTAATTTCTAACAGTCTATAATAAACACGAAGAACAGAAAGTTTCATCTTGGATCACTAAAATGGCCTTGGGATTCTTGCGCTCAGTTGCACAATAAGCTATTCATTTTCTTGGCGTAGAGAGAGCCTTAAGCCAGAATTGTAGACTGACTCAAACACCACCCAGTGGTAAACGGGAGTTACTACATTAGAGCAGCATCTCCGACTGCATTACTTTTCCTTTCCAAGAAATGCAGTTAAAAGTATTTCAGAAAACCGGACAGACAGAAAGGCAACTCCACCTCAGCATAAGGAAAATACCTAAAACAGAAACATAAGGATATTGGGATGTAAGAGAAGATACCAGAAAAAACAAACCCCAGCAATTACAGCTGCCATTTTATAGCAGACTTCCAATAAATGGCCTCCACCAACTTGAGCCAAAGAATCAGTCTCTACAGTGAGACAATAAAAGTGGCTTCTGTGGATCAGCCACAACCTCTGCACTGATTAGAACATACCATTTATATATATTTAATATGCACCATGTAATTCACAAGCTCTTTGCATTTTAGTCCTGCTATGGCCCTGTGAGAGCATTGTTGAGGACCACCCTGTCTGCCTTTGCAAAACCTAGCTCCTCTCCATCCGTCCCAACCAGGCTCACGCATCTTACACACACTGAAGAAAGAGATGACATAGCCATAACAGAAAGGAAGGAAGGAAACACAGGTGTTCTGTTAAGAAACTGAAAAGTTGTTGATTTCTTTCTAGATAATCACTGTTCTTTGCATCATTTGGAGAAAGATTCCTAGGAATTACAGTGTCACTGGCTGTCCTACTGTAATGTAGCCAGATGAGATACTGTTCTTTTCCCTCTTCCTCTGCCCTCTCAAAAAGCCCTGTGCTGCTATCAGACCCTCATAAGGCACTTTACAAACACATTACTTCACTGCATTGCTGTACTTCACACAAAATTGAAAACAAACCAATTTGTAAGACAACATCCTAGACTCTCCCTTTTAATGACTTTAGCCTAATTTCCAAAACATTCATATAATTGTCTTTCATATGTTTAACATTGCTTCTACCCATACATCAAATCATAGAAGGATTTCAGTTAGAAGGGACATCTGAAGATCATAAAGTCCAACCACCTGCTCAAATCAAGGCACACAAAGCATCCTATATATGTATGTGTGTGTGTGTGTGTGTGGTTTTGTTTTTGGGTTTTTTTGGTCCAGGTTCCAGTTATGTTTAACTTCAGTTAAGATGTCCCAATTTACATTTTACTGCACATTTGATCTTTTGTACAAGTAACTACTATTCCCTTGGCAGGAAGTTATTGTTATTATTTAATCACATGGAAAACTGTGGCAGAGAATTTGAATGCATCTCTGTTTATCCATCTGGGAATCATCATGAAGATCTGAAGTTCTTAGGTGAGGTGACCTCATTAAAATATAAATTATCATACCATATTTCTACCTCATATATTAGGCAGGGTACTAGCTGAGGAAATCAATTCACTTAATTTAGTATCTTGGAACAAATGAATCAGAAAATTTATTTTCAGAATTTGAGATATGCATTTCCAAGTACAAAACTCAGGTGTTTTCTTATTGTATTTGTATTTTAATATCTTGGTCAAGGAATACTCTGCTGCAAAATAACCTAAATCCTTATTAAAAGAAAGAGCAGTATATTATTTTTAGTCTTCAAACCACCAGAACTGTTGCTAAAAAAGAGAAAATAGAATCCCAAAACCCAAGAAACAAAAAACTTTATAAAAAGAATTCATACCTATAAAGCTCTTATTTGCCAGGAGTTCACATATGCATCCCAGCAAGCCCACTCACATGAAGCATGCCAGAGACCTTACTGGGAATTCCTAACATAATGACCTTGTACCTGCTGAATACTTGGAAATGGCCAACATAGCTCACGATAGCCAAGTAGCCTGACAGAATAACCTCTCACTACCGCAAGTGAAGAAACAGGCTTGTCAACACAGTTGTGTTGAATTTAATGCACTATAATTCACATACTGGAATCATATTTTTAAAGATATTCATTTGTATATCAGTAAAGAAAAAAGGACATGAATTCAACTACTAAGGATCAATCTGCAGTCAATAGTTATATTGTTAGCAGCCAGGGACATGAGAGGGCAGAGGCATGAGGAGATGCATGTAGAGGAAGAATCCTCACACTCACACACTGATGGTTAGTGCACTGGAGGGCAGGCACACTGCAAAGGGATTGCTTGGGTACCCTACAGGGTACCACAGGTCTTCTCAGATCCCAGCTCTCGCACCCACACTGGGCCCTGTCCAACCGCAGGGCCACAGCAATGGAGAAGGTGCCAGGGCTGCCAGAGGTAACACCCTTCTCACTCTACTAACTGTGGTGAGCAGGGACACCCCCATCTTCAGGATAAGAGCAGGCTTATGAAAATACACAAAATTATTTTCTCAGAAAAAGCCGCATGTCCATTAAAGTTTGGAAAATGTTCATTAACTAGCATGGAAGTAATATATTACATTTAAAATCAAATATATGCTCAATTGTCCCTTGCAGATGAAATTTCAATGCCAACAAAACCCCTCTACATTCAAGTACAGAGCCAGAAATTTACTGCATCCTCCATCCAAAAGTGTAATATTCCCTACACTGTTTATATAAATTGACCTCAGTTTTCCCTGTGGTAAAAGAAGCTGCAGCAAGAAAGAAAGAGAGAAAGTTAGAAGGTTTGAGGAATAGAGAAAACTGCCATCTAAGGTGGCACAGAATGCAAAAAATATGGGTTTTTTTTAAGGCCAGGTGATAGCATTGCCTTTGGCAAGAGGAGACAGGAGGAGTCACAGAATGGTCAGGGTTGCAAGGGACCTCTGGAGATATCTAGTCCAAGCCCCTGCTAAAGGAGATTCTCCTAGAGCAGGTTGCACAGAGTCGCATCCATGTGGGTTTCGAGCGTCTCCAGAGAAGGAGACTCCACAACCTCTCTGGGCAGCCTGTTCCAGTGCTCCATCATGCTCAAAGTAATTTTTCCTCATATTCAGAAGGAAATTCCTGTGTTGCAGTTTGTGCCCGTTGCCCCTCGCCCTGTCGCTGGGCACTACTGAAAGGAGCCTGGCCTGTCCTCTTGACACTCGCCCTCAAGGTATTTGAAGGCATTGCTAAGATCCCCTCTCAGTCTTCCCCAGGCTAAAGAGCCCCAGCTCTCTCAGCCTTTCCTCACACTGGAGATGATGCTCCAAGAAGAACAAGGAGTGTGACTAATTCAGCAAGTAGAAAGAGTTATATTTTTCACTTTCACCTCAGCAATACTTGACAGCAGTTAACTTCTTCATTTCCCAAGTCTCAAAACGGGTAAGAACAGCAGGCAAGCACATAGATTACTCACATTCTGAATAGCAACAAATTAATCAGTTACACCATCAACAACAATAAACCAGTCATCTATACTGAAGTTAAATATTCCATTGGAGCAAATATATAGCCCTAACAGCTGGTAAGTTATACTGCTAGCACCTTTAGGAAGAAAACATTGCATTGCCTGTTTATTTTTTAGCTGATTTTTAAGTCTTCATCAATATGTTTGGTTTTTTTTTAATGGGAAGATAAGTGATTATACAAAGCTTACTTTGTTTCAGAATACCATTCTATCTCTACATAGCTATGGGGCCACCATGTAGTTTCCTCTGCTGCTAGAAATTATCTATAAGCATTTATGCAGTATTCCACTTTATCCACCCACTTCCATGCTTCCAAAATCTACTGAGTAATCTTTCAGGTTAAGCATATGAAAACTTTACTCAGTATGGTTGAAAACGTGAATAAAAATGGGTGATTGTCCATTGGTATAAATACTTGATCTACTTCAATAGGATTGCTTAGTGTGCTTCACATGTTAGTAATATTTTTCTCACACAGACAAAAGTATAAGCCATAAATGTTCTGGTGTTTAGTTTGGTAGCCTAAACAATTGCTTCCTCCATTGAAAAATCTTGTAAAAACTCACTAAACAAGCCGAATTAAACATAAGATACCAGGAAATACTGGTGGCTAATGAGTTACATACTTTTCTGAGGAGAGAGCAAGCTGAAGTGTGCTGTATTCCAAGAGTAAAGTAGCAAACAGCTTTGTCCTGATAGCCACATGAGGTTCACTGAGATCAGCGTCAACATTTGCAATAACTGTGTACCCTTTATTGTTTGATGTGATGGCATCTTTTAAAGTCTACTTTTCAGGCAATTTAATAGCCATACTCAATTCAGAGTGAGCTTTATGCCTGATACCGCATGAAACTAAAACAGTTGCTTCAGTCAGAAATATTTGGGGCCGATTTGTTTAGTTTTAGAAGAAGCAAAGTTAGAGCTCTCTATAGAGAAGAAAAATTAAAATTTCATATATAGAACAAATGTGAGATGCTTGTGGAGTGAGCTAACTTCTTATTTTTCAACTTATTTTTCTGAACTATATTTTTCTCAAACGAGATTGTAAAGAAATGTGCTAGTGACATTTTATAAATATTGTACACACATTTCTACCAAAGCTTTAATGTATACCAAATCTTTTGTTAACGGTAACAGGTATTAAAGAACGGAAAAGCTTTCTAACCTGCAATCATCTGTGTTGGATGCTCTTTTGAATTATACACTAGACTGGGACTCAGGAGATGCGAGTCCACTTCTGCAAGGCAATTCCAGCAAGTTGTATTATCACACAGGACTTCCCCCTCCCACATCTCTGGAAATTGCTGGAATCCAGAAAGGTTGAAAACCCATTTTTGCAGTTTTATTAACTAACACTTTGGTTTTCTTATTTCAATGCTATAAATAAATACATGAGCAACTAGTGGCAACTAGATACTCATAGCATACTCCTTATGTCCCTTACCAATGTTAAAGATCACAGGCTAAGGCTTTTACTTTCACTGCATTCTACAAAGCCTTGGAAATATTGTGGTGTAGTACAAACAGTGCTATATTCCAGATTTCACAGTAGCATATATGTACTAGTGACCTACACTGTCAAACAGCGTATCAAGAAAAAGGGATTTAGCATCAGGACTTCTGTATTCCACTGAGCTTCACAAGGAGTCTGTTTACATTCATAACTACATTGCGGAACCAGGTGCTGCAGCCACTGAGACGTGACTCTTCTCTTGCTTACATCTGATTGACACCAGTATGAACAAAAAGGGAATAGGAACCCTAGATTCCCTTCTCAGTTCTGTGACTTGAGTCACAGCTGAATTTGGGCAAACTGCTTAACCAATGCTTATTAGCAAAGTCCCTTACTTTGCTAAGGAGATAAAATGATATCTGTCTGCTTTATGGGAACCAGTGTTGTCCAATACCTACATTTATAGAATATTTTGAGAGTCCTAAACAAATGGTGCTATTGAAATAAAAAGCAGTATCACCCCCTTTTGACCTGAGCAGCAAGCCAACACGTAGGGCACTCTCTTTCCATTAGGAGAAATTGATAATAAAGCCAGCTTCTTCTCTGACACAAGCAAAATCCTGTTTCCCTGAACATAAGAGGAATTAAACAGCTGGAGATGGTTTCTTTCCTCTTAATTCTAAGCTTTCTTTTCTCAGCATTTAACTTTAAAAGCTGTGACACTTTTCTCAAGTAAACGCTACCAGTGCTTATGCGGTTCTGGCTGATGCTTTTTTACTGCTTTTTCTTTCTCCTTACAAGCTGTTTTTCTTGCATTGTTCACTCAAACAGTTGTGCTAAAGCAATACTCTATAAAGCCTCTCTGTCTGCAACAGTCTGAGAGGCCTCACGTGTATCTTTGTTTTGGGCAGTGTCACGTGTATGTGGTTTGTTGGAGGCACCCACTATGTCAGCTACCAGGTCAATAAAGGGACTTAATGACTTCTTACTAAATTTCTAAAATAGACAATGATGTCAAAGGCCCCAGTTTCAACCTACAGCAGTATTATCATCCATGCAATCAATGACTAATAATAGCTATACAAAGGCAAATATTTCCTGGCTGTTCTTAAGTCTAATCTTAAAGGTGGCATACAAAGTAAAACAAATTCCTTAAATACCATACAAGTGGCAACCACTCTGTCCAGAAATACATTTTTAGCAATTGTTTTAATTCCCTTCTTCCCCCTCTTGTAGACAGTTTGTATGTTCTGATACTACACTGATGTTCCTGTAAGTTCTCATCCTGAGTTAATACCAGTATGGCAATGACAGCTGAACATAATTTTCGATAGGTACAATTAGTGCAGTATTTTGGATATGGTTATAGCTTAAGCCACTTTTCACCATAACAGCTTTGACAACAGTACTTGCTACTACATTTATACTAGTGTAAATGTGCTTTGACTAGTATGGTTTTACCCTCCACAGGGATAGCTGTCTACAGGTTACATACTTCATTACCTGTACTTTAATTACTTGGCTATCTACAGTTAAAGAAATGAAAATATTATGATATACTGGTACAAATAGCAGCGCAGGTATTTTTGATAATACATTCTGTAGTACTTTTACAAACCAAGTTATTCTTCTTTTTCCTCTTTTTTTTTGCCTTCCCACCAAGTACATTCAATACATATATTTTTTTAAAAAAAGTATGGGTTTGATTTTTGCTTTTGAAGCTCATATGAAACATATTAAACAGTGTCTGCAAGAGATGAACAAACATTTGTCAAAGTGCTCAACAGTCAAAATGAGTACAGCTTATTAGTATTACCTTTAAACTGTTTGATTCTACTTCTGTTTTATTTCACAGTGAAACCTACTACAAATCCTAACTCAGGGGAAAGGAAAAAAAAATAATCAAAGTATCTTGTTTTGTCTTCAGGGGGAAGTTTGCTCCTCTGCAAGAATAAATAGCACAATCAGATTCCTAATGAGACCACAATATTACATGGCATTGCTGTTGGACAGATTTTCAAGTGACTTCTAACTGCGATTTTACGAAGTACAGAAATAGAAAAATATGGAAACGTCCTTAGGTTTTAGATCCCAAAGACACAAGACATCATCCTTTTAAGCAGGTGTGCCTTCCTGGGCAGCTGCTTAAGATTAGTAAATTACAAGCTCAGGATTTTATTCTTAAATATGGCTAAAGAATAAAATCTTTAGTCTGGCAAGTTGGAGTCAAACTGACACAATAAGCACCTGTTGAGAAAGCCCATTATTTGAAGCTGGGAGTTCTAGGTGAAAAGATCACTGTGAATTAATTTTGATTGCTTCACAAAACTCTGCATAACAAATGGTCTCTGACAGGGGTATCAGGGGACTTCCATTTGAAGGGGAGAAAAAAAGATTTTGTTTCTACAAAGGTAACCTAATCTTTGCAGTGACATTAAAACACACCAGTGGCTGCACTTGCTTGAATATCTCCTCTGAAACAGGTTGTATGTGCTTAGGTTACCAGGTATTATGTTTAGGGAGGGGAAAGAGAAACAACTGATATCAAAATCTCATCTAAAAGATGAACTAAAAAGAATATGGTCAGAGACCCATGAATCCTGAATTGTTAAGGCAATTATTTGCTCACAAGTTTATTCACAGCCACATTTCTGCGTGTACCAGATTGCTATACGTGTTGCCAAGCCAGAAAAGGAGAAGAGAATAAATTAAACCAAAGGTTTTGCCGTTGACTAAATAAACCAGCACCTTTCCTGTATGAGTTAACTCTAATAGTAAGTTAAAGTAACACTAAGGATAATCTGAATATCTGGTAAATATTTCTCTCACCTGGTGTACAGGCTATTTAATATGAAGCAGTTTCTGTCCCTCTAAAAAGACGTTTCCATCAGAAATATACAAAAGTGCTACCTGTCTGTCATCCCCTGATTAAATCTAAGGCCAAGCTTACCATCTGTTTGTGCAAATGAAAAGCATAATATTCCACCAACTCTGCATGATCACTTTACTTAAGGGTTTCCTGCAAAACGATTTTCAGTTCATCCAAAGCTTATTTTTAGAACAAAAAGAATCACCAGAAAGCACTATGCTTTTAGCTAATAATCATGATCCGGTTGACTTTATGCTTGATTTGTCAACTCATAGCCGTTAATATTACATTAATTACAACTTCTACGATTCCTTCAAAACTGACTGTAAAAGCTATATACATATGAAGATCGTAAAAAGCTCATATTAACTTCCTTTTTTATGTGTTCTGTTTTTAAGGCAACCTGAATGATATCATCATCAGCGTATTAATTGCACCTACAGAATGTTTGGATGTGTTTAGATTCATATGGGTACCAGAGGCTTTTGTCTATGCCTAGAAAAAACATTGCAGCCATAATAAAGTCAGAATACAGCCATGCGTTCCATTAAATAAAAACAATGGAAAAACTCCAGATAAATCAGATTCTGCACTTCGTTAATTTATGGTATAGGTAGGAATGAGTCTAGTATTAGACCACCAGGCATCTGATCTTTCCAATTTTTGCAGTACATATGTGTTATGCTACAGGGCACATGATGGCCACCTGAACAAAGAAATACTGACACTACTCTATTTCATTCTAAAAACCAGACCGATACACTGCCACAATCCCAGAACAGAAATATTAGAAGACTTCTTCAAGCAGTGATGTTTTGCTGTTGTAAATAAAACTGATAAAATGACCTTTTTGGAGTTGAAAGTAAACTCTGTATTGTCCAAATGTACATCAGCTCCATTTACCTGCACATGCCCTTGACAACACTGCAGTTCTGCAGCCCTCATGTCCAGCCCCTGCCATCCCTGAACCTTCCCAAAGATGGATGCACAAGGGAAGAGCTGACTGCACAAAGACAGTGCCTAGTATAAATCACTTATATTGGACGATCTGAGTTTTTTTCCACCAACCTTTTATCCTCCCAAGCCTCAGCTATCCCGAATATCTCTTAAAATTATCACATGTATCTCTTCAAGCAATATATTTAGTCTCTTGCTAATTCCATTGTTCGTCTAACAATGCATGAAGCGATGGGTAAAAGTGAAAAAAACAACCCAAAGATGTTGTTTCATTTTTTTTTTTCTGGGGTTTGTTTCTTAAGGTAAAAGTCCTTCTAATAATGCCCCTGTGATTCTATTATAGCACATCCGAAAAGCAAAGCACACTAGAAAAGTATGAGCAGAAGGAAATATGTAATATATCCTTCTGCTTTTTTTCTTCATGTCTCCAAAATAAACTATAACTTTCCCATGTTGAAAAGTTCTTCCTTAAGTTAATAAAATCTGTCACTTTCCATAATAGTTGATTTGAAGAAAGTCCACAGGTGCAGTATTCTGTTGTTCACAGCTTGGGAAGTCAAGGCTTATAATAAAAAGCCCTCTGTGTTATGGTCCTCCTTCCCCATCAATTCACATCAAGTATTATTAGAATCATCTGCCACCTCAGTGGTGCTTCCTCTGTGCTCAAACTGCAGAAGCAACAATGACATTTTACTGCTCTGCAGGTGCTGCTGTGTGTGGTCACGAACACAGAAGCGTGGCCTGCTATTGTTCTCCAGCAGCACTTTGATCTCAAACACAAAAAGCCACATAGCTGGCTACCCTATTCATTCTTATGCTGGGTTTATATGGATGAGAGAAAGAAGAGGTGACAAGACATGGGCAATCTATAATATTTATTTCAACAAATGCTTCAAATCTTTTTAAATATCATAAGAACATGGCTCATTAAACTACAACAGCCTTGAAATTGTGTTATAAAACCACAAAACAAAAATCAATACTTCTGCTGGAAAGGAGGTAATGAAATATATCGAGTTGGTTGAAAAGTAGTTTGTATGAATCATAATATTATTATGTGCGCATCACTTCTACTCCCAATACTTAAAGTTAACAAACTAGGGAGTGCTTTCTTTCCCATCACTTAAACAGGTGCTATAAGGTGGTATTCATCAAAGTTATTTTCCAGACTCAATCCTTCTGCCATAAATAATGCTGGGATACAGGAGGCTTAGTAAAGGGAGATCAATTCGATGCATATTTGCTACCTGAGCTTCAGCTGTTCTATTATTTCACAGTCCAATCAATACTGCGCTCCATAAGAGCAAAGGAAAAAGCCACAGCATCACCCTGATGAGTCACTGTAGGTTTATTACTGAACGAGAAGGATGTAACATTTCTGATTTTAGTAAAGACTAGATTTGGTAGCAGCATTTGACCACTATTAAATAGTTTGACTCTCTATTTCAAGTTTTTTTCAATGGCTTGTCCAGATTTTCAACAGTGTTACATAAATGCTTCTGGAATCAACACTTCCTCTGCTGAAAAAAATCCTCTGGAATAGAATTCCCTCTCAGTTATTTTAAACTGGGGTTACTGCTCTTCAAGTGAATCCAGAGAAATCTGGTACTTAAAAGTATTTTAACACTTCAACACAGGCAAGCAATAATGGCATTAAAGAAAGAACACTGAACAGTATGCAATGAAGGAATGGGGAGGAAGAACTCGTGAAGGAGGTCTAAATTATTTGGTTCTCTCACATGTTAATGTAGACTTCTCTCTCAGAAACTGTACTGTAAGTTTGTCTCAAACAAAACCCAGGAAAAATTTACCCCCTCCACCCACAGCCCTTAACATACACATTTGAAAATTTTCTTTCCTAATGTCTTTCACAGAAAAAATCAACCATAAATACCTGAAAACAATAAAGAACAGAAGGAAGAACTATTGAATAGTAACTAAATGAGACTAGCAAAAGGCTCAGAGGCTCAGCAGCTATTACCAGCCACTGTACTCACCCTCCTCAGAAATAAAACCCCACATCTGCCAAAACTGCCCATCCCTGCCAATCCCCTTTTGTAGTGTAATCAGGAGAAGATGGCAAAAACTTCCCATACAGAAATTCATCCATTTAAAAGCATAATCCTATATCTATACATGTCTTTGAAGAAGAAATAAAGAAGAAAACCACATATCAAAAGTCAATTGATGGAGAGAACTACAAGTAATTTTTAAGACTTGTGCAGAGTCTTTAGATTAACTATTTCCACCGAAAAAGAAAATACATAGTATTAAACACAGTCTAAGCTAGGCTCTGGGGAGAGGGGAAACAGAGCATAACCCAAGACCTCTGTACTTCTGACTTGCTGAAGAGAACCAAGATGAAATCAACCCCTGATTTAGGAAAAAGTCACCCAAGAAATTTCCATAGTTGCCACTGCTGTAGCCAATAACTTGTCTGCACATCACTTCTTACACTATGAACATTGACAGGGTAGATTGAGCCATTTTACTGCACTTCAGCTATTCCAAAGTCTCCCACACTGCAGACCTGGCCTAATAGACAGATGTGTATCTGTCCCATCATTTAAATAGGTCTGGTGGCACTGGAAAGACTCAGAATGTCCACTCACCACCAGAGGCCAAAAGCTTAGGTTTACACCGAAGCAGAAAAATCTCACTTCCTACAGCACGTGAACTTCCAACCCCAGCTGGGGGTTGGCTCTGCAGAAACTGAGGGAATGCCATCCTGTAAATGAACATCTCAACTTCCCTTCAGCATGCAGAGTGGAATAGTTTCTCCAATTCCAGCAGAAATCCTTTTCAAATTATGCTTTGATTTTACTACTTAACAGGAGAGGAAGGAAAGGTGCTACAGCTGGTAGCTATTGATATCTAATCTTAAATTTATTTTTACTTTATTGTTTCCTATAAATAGTCTTGTCTTTCACCAGCTCTACTGCTGTTAGAACCTCTTCCAGTAACTGTCAACATTACACAGAGCCTTAACCCCTGAGAAAGAAAGAAAGAAAGGAGGAGGGGGTGGAATACAAGAGACAACCACTAATCTGAGGAGAGAGAAACATACCACATCACCACAGGACTCCCTGCTACTTCAGAGCCTTCTACAGTAACTAACTGTATAGTAATTTCATCTCCTTAAGGTCAAATCCACCCCAAAACTTATTTGGAAATGCAGCAGCCAGGATTTGGCCCTCTACAAAGGGCTAAGCATGTACTGCATACACCTCCCCACAGTCACATCCCATGTCAGCTACAGGTGCCTGACTACATCATGGTTCTATGAGCACATTTCCCCCCCTGCTTGTACACATAAAGACTAATCAAACAACAAACTAATAGCTTCCCTTTAATAAAAATAAAAAAATAAATCATTATTTTGTGGGGCAGAAACTGCTGGCCAGACAGCAGACATCTCAGAGTTGATGTCTAGGATGCCAGCTTGTAACTGTCCACTGTCATGGGCCTTGGGCCATGATTTTAAGTAACTTTGTGTCAACACATTTTAAAAACCTGATTTTAAGGCAGAGTAGCAATTTCTAAAAATCATGATTCTTTGGGATGGTTTAAATTGAGCATTATCTAAACTGAAATAAATAAAGCATTGAACAAGCTTGAAATTTAGGCCAGGTTGCGGGGGTGGGGGTGGAAATTGCTGCCCATGTTCTTCCATTTCTCCTGTTCTTATTGTTGTTACCATTTTCAAAATCTAATTTTCAGATAAAAAGAAAGCCCTTCAAGATAAGTAGTAGATAAAAGTCAGGACTTCAGGCTTTAGCTGACAGTTGCTTCAGACTCCTGATGAGATGAAACTCACTCTATTCTGTTTCTCCGCAAGACAGTTAGGGCAAGAACATCTAAACATAAGCTTAACTTGCCAACTTGTATCACACATGGCCAGTGCTTCAAAACCCAGATTTACCCTTTCAAAAGCAAAGATTGTCACTGCCATATATTATAAAGAGCAAATAGTTCCAAGAGAGAAAAATATCTCAGAGGATCCAAAAATATTTCCTGTCTTTATCATCATTCCCAATACTCAACAGTAGAGCAGACAATGGACATACCCATAGCTGCATTTCAACATATGGTTGCACTACTGTGCTTGTTGCTCATGATTTTATATAGCACATAGAGCAATATACTCTCTGGGAGAAAACAAAGAGCATCAGGAGATATCACAGAGACTAGCACCAAAAAACAACAGCTGCAGAGGACTCCAGTTTGCACACCTTATTTCAATGCACTCTCTACTACACCACACTGACACAAGACATTTCACATCTTCCTACCTCACACACTACCCTCAAACTAACCAGTAAATCACTAAGGCAACACGTCTGACCCTAAACTGTCATACTGTGTATCACCCAGCATTCTTCTTCTGATTAAATATGACCTTTACAATTCCACATACTTTGTTTTACCATTCTTTTCATATATGGGGAATATATAAAGCGAACTTACTACCTGAGGTCCAGGCTGAAAGTTATCTGTG
Source organism: Falco biarmicus (assembly GCF_023638135.1). Taxonomy (NCBI): domain Eukaryota; kingdom Metazoa; phylum Chordata; class Aves; order Falconiformes; family Falconidae; genus Falco; species Falco biarmicus. Next base: position 17,444,416 of record NC_079302.1, read on the forward strand.
GTAAGTGTCACTGAAATTGGAAATCAGCTACAAACACTTGTCTGCAAGGCAGTAAATGCAATTACTGTTCCCTTGTGCTCTGCCTGAGAAAGGGACCATCTTGTCTACATGGAAAATTTTAAAAGATTGTGGCTACATCCAATAGTTCATCAAGAATTAGTATCTCCTGAGACCTTTTGCAGAAACTGATGATTTTTTACCAATACAGTAAAAACATAGGCATGTATAACATAGCATTAGCTTTTAAACCTTATCTGGCAAGTGCCAAATGTTATACTGAGGTACCAGCAGAGCAATTCCAGGTGTTCTGGTAGGTGCTGAAATTCAAAATAGCTGTTCTGTATTGGATATTTTATAACCATTTATATTCCAAAACAGTAGCCATGTATGGTATAGACACACTGTAAAAGACCAATCTGAACAGCTTCCTATCTAAATATCCAAAATAAACAACAATTAAAAGGTAAGGGAACTATCGTCAGTATAGTTTTACAAAACACATCAAAAGATTAGAGCAACTTGCCTGAGGTCACATGTGACCAGAGCTAGGGATAAAACTTACATTTCCTAAATTAGCCCCTCACACTTCAACCACAAGCAAAACCTTTACATATGACTCCAAGGTTCCAAACCTTAAAAGGTAATTCCATTCAACAGCACTAACAATAAAGGAATATGCATGCATCAAGCTAGTGCATGCAACAGTAGACAGAAGGTGAAAACTACAACAAAATCATATGTTCAAACAGCACTGATGCAGGAATTAAATTTCAGCATTGCTGTCAACTTTTCATTTTCACTAATGGCTTTTAAGAAAGCTGGACATTTTTACTCAGCCTTTTTTACCTTTTGCCTCCATTTGACAAATATTGATTCATTTCCTCCAAGTTTAAGTGCATTGGATGCTATTGTGACTGGTTTGTTTGCTTTTTTGTTTGTGCCTCAACATTATTGAGGATGCCAGCATGAATGCATACAGCTTTAGAAGAAAATTGGTTTAATAACTTCTTCAAATCCAGGAGAGAGCACAGGAGCCCAGTCTACTTTTTTGTACAGGTCAAGCAAGAAAAGTGACTCTAGGCGACTATCTAACGTCAGTAAGGAGACTGCTGAAGTAATAGCCTTGGTGTTTTAAGCTGTCACTGCTATGCTCTGTCACAACAGGACAACTTACGGAGTGTTCTCCCTCCACTTCAGTGCAAAGTTAGACATACTATTCTAAAAATGCCTTCAGTGGCGTTTTAAGCTAAGTCCATTTGGAAGACAGTTGGCCCTTTAGGAGGCTTGGTTTGGAAGGTAACATCTCATTAAATTCTGGCTCAAACGAGCTGTAGTTTTATGAATTCTTTTCTGTCTGACTCAATATATAGGCTCAACCTCTTTTTGTAAGATGATCTCCTTAAGCTTTGCAAACCTGCCTGGTATACTTTGGACACTTCCCTGTCTTAAGGCCTTATTCACCAAATAAGAAATTACTGTGTCTTTGAATAAAGAGTGCTTCTGTGATCTATTCCACCCATTCAAATATGGAGGGGGAAATCTCAGTGGACAGAAACAGACTGAAAGGGAAAGACAGTAACACCTTAAACTGCCACCGACACCATTACAGAAATTGTCTGTGCAGCACTCATTCTTCCATGTTAGAAGACAAAGTAAGTTGAGCCAGCTCAAGCAGAGTTAAATTAGTTTACATGTATCAGCACCAGAGGTCTATGCTGGTATTAAGGAACGCCCACAACTGAGCTAACTAGTGATCTAACCATCACAAACAGCCTCATTCTCAGCAGCTCTGACACAAGTTGCCAAGAGGACTCAGTATTCAGCCTAGACAAGGAGACACATAAACCTTTGAAATCTGCTCTGTCTCCTTATATATAATTTGCTAATCTCTGGATTAGCAAAAAAAAAGATAGGAGTTCATATGAACGCACATTTAGCACTGAACATGATTATCCTCTTATTTATTGTACATACGAAACAAATGTTAGCTTCTCTGTATTAACTGACATTTTAAAATCCCAATGAAAGGAAAGCAATTGAGAATTATTCACCGCTAAAGGAAACTCATTTTCAAAACAGGCACTGCTTTGAAAAAAATCTTAACATTATTCATCTGGTTAGTCTCACTGGCTCCACTTTGAAAGTATTTTTCATGGAAAAGATGGCGAAAAGAAAGTAAGTAGTATCACAGATTTAACCCCACTGGTTAATGTGCCAGACCACTCCATTTTTTGCTTTCAATATTCAATTCTAAATAGTGCTCGTGTTGCACCACCTGATACCAGGTGCTGCAGGGCTTCTGCTACACCCACCTGACATTGTGATGCTGCATTTTTAAGACCTTTAAATAATGAAAATAGACCTTTGCACTTCAGCACTGCCCTGGTCAAGAGAGCTGTCTGTACAGATGATGTGAATGTCTGCTAACATGGAGAGACTTCTTACTTTTGAAATGAAATGACACCAGAAGTTTCAGGGCTGATCATTCCAGTGAGGACCTTCCTTATTAGCACTAGTGGCAAAGTCTAACATGGGCACAGACATGCTTTTGGTCCCCATCTAACCTGCATTTAAACTGCTTTCTGAAAGTGACAGTGACTTCTGAAAGTTAAGAAAAGCCCGCAATTTGGTTAAATAATTAACTGCTATAAAAAGGAAGATGACGTCACTTCTTTATTCTACAACTCTCCAGGAGCTCTCACAGGTATACCATATGATCAGACAGCTGCATACAAGACGCTGGCCCCACTCTCCACGCAGAGCATTGTGGAGAATGTCTTCAATCCTTGAGTGTCTGTTATTCATCAGCTCCCTCAGCGCTAGATGGACTTGAGCACTAAAGAAAATGTCTTTCCTGCTCTCTTGTTCCCACTCTACTGCTCCTCTTCTCATACCGAGAGATTTTGCCTCTTAAGAAATTCAGACCACGGACTCAAAAATATGTGTAGCAAAGAAAAACACAAGATAAAATGGAAACCAAAGAAAGAGACTCATAGTAGGACAAAACTATTATATAATTTGAGCCAGCAAATTAAGTTTAGTCACTGCCATGCTTATACCTGACTTACCTGTAAAATACTCCAGCCATCGCATGTGGTTCTGGGCCTCCCAGTATCCCACGTCCCTGGAACAAGGAGATCTTCCCAAGGAGGATTCATCATGCACTTGCCACCTTCCAGGCATCTGCTCGGCCACTGCCAGTAGTGACGGACTGGCTCAGGGTAGCCATTCTGATATTAACTATAACCTGGGTGTAAAAACCAGAAATATCAAATCAGGAAACTGAACATAAATGTAGCTGTCAGTAACTCTGTTCTCAGTTGAAGTTTCATACTTTCCATTTATTCTTGTCCTTTCAAGCCTCTACTCATCCTTAACTTCTTGTCTAGATTGGTGTATATATACAAGAGACCATATTGTATGTGAAATCTTTAAGTCCTTATATTTCAGCTCAGCAGTTAAGAGACATATTGCTTCCGGCTTATATAAATAACTGTACCTACTTACTTGCAAAACATTATTTTAACCTCTGTCAACTCATATTCATGAGAGAAGGAAACCAAATAGGAAAATGTTATTTCGACTAAAAACAAAAAAAAATCAGAGACAAAACTAGAGAAGTACTGAAGACTGACTGGCAGGAGAAGCAAAAAAAGAACTGTCATGCTACAAAATCACACCTTCTGCTGCCAAGTAAAACTGGCCTCCTGCAAAGATGCAACCAGGTAGCTTGAGACTTCAGGACTCTCAAAAGCAAGAATTATGCCCCAAACAGAAGGTCAAACCAAGCAGCAACTGTTGCATTTTCATGGTCAGTAAATGTTCTTTCCAAAGCAGTGTTAGAGATATTTGTTGATGGCTGCAGCAGGGAAGGCTTGCAACCTCTCCCTAAGTCTCAAACCACAGCCCAGCCTAGGAAGAAACACCAAAATTCACCTGACTTCTCCCTGAGAAAAGGGCTTGGGATTTGGCCGTCAGCCGCACGCGAAACACCCGCAACCTGCTGCTCCCCTTTCCTCCTCACCCCTGCCTCGACAACAGAGGAACCTTATTCCTCCCCATCCGCTGCGCTGCCCTGACTCTCCCTCCACTCTGCTGGGGTGGGTCCTTTTGATAAGCCCCACACGCCCTTTTCATTCCGCCTGCCCCGCTAACATCTTTCCAATTTGCCCCGTGAAAGCCAAGCGCCCACCCGTCGGGCTGCCCCGCGGCCAGGCGGCCCGTTCGGCCCCGGCTCGGCCTGGTTCCTCGCCTCCCTGCGGAGCTCGGGGACACCCGGGGTTCGCGGCCGCCAAACTCCCCGCGGCAGCGCCGGCCTCACCCACTGCCCGAGCCGGGAAGTTTCGCGCGCTGTTAGCCCAGTTTTTTACAAATCACGTCTGTTTCTGAGTGAAGAAAACTACTCGGGCCGACTAAATGAACGAGCTGAACGACTGCTGGCGCTTGGAAGAAGAAAAAAAAAAAAAACAAACCACCACACAACAACAAAAAAAAACACACCACCCCCCTGCTTTATTTTAATGGATAATAAAATTGTGATGGGCGAGGAGGAGAGCAGGGGAAGAAAACTTGGATGCTAATGAGAAAAACGCGGCCGCGCAAACAAAACTGTAAAGGAAAAAAAAAAAAAACAAAACACAAACCAAAACTATTCTTGAATAAGGATGAATTCAGTGTCTGTGAATAGGAAATCCTGCGCCGGGTAATTGCGGCGAGGTAGCGCGGCGCCCAGCTGCGAGGCGACGCGGGCACCTTTGTGCGCTCGCCAGCAGCCAGCTCTGGGGAGAGGTGACTTCCCCCGGTCCCCACGGCCCGGCGTCAAGTAACGGGAAATTTAACATTCCGTATTTCCAGTGCCAACTGTCGTCGTCCCCGTGTACCCCCGCCTCCCCGCCCTTCCCCGGCAGCTCGCAGCCGGCCCGGGGGCGCTCCGCCTGACCGGGCGGGGAGCGCGGAGCCAATGCTGACCGCGCACCCCACGGGGCACGGCCTCAGCACCCTCGGGGGGCGCCCCGGCTTCCGCGGCGCCGGCAGGAGGAAAGAGGACGAAAAGCCGCTCCGCAGCGCGGGGACGGCAGCGCAGGCACCCTCCGCCGCACCGGGGGGCACGGGAAGGTTCCCTCCCCCCAGCACCCACCTTGGCAGACGGCAGCGAGGGAAGCACGAAGCGCAGCGGCAGCAACACCGCCGCGGGGCAGGGCAGCGCGCCGGCTCGTGAGGGGAACCCGCGCCCAGCTGCGCGCAGTCGCCGCCATCAGGCGGGGGCGGCCGGGGGGAAAGGGTGTCCCGGGGAGCCTCGCCCGCCGCAGCCCCCATCCCCCGGGCCGGCTCCCCGCGGCTGCGGGGAAACTCTCCCCAAAGGCTGGGGGAGAGCCAGGTCCGCCGCCCTCCGCGGCGGGCACCTCACCTCGGGCGAGGAAACGCGGCCCCCTCGGTGGGGCGGGGAAGCGACCTCAGCCGCCCCCAGCGCTCGCGCCTAACGGTCGCTGGGGCGCGCGAGCCGCCCCCGCCTGGCCCCGCGCCCAGGGGTGCGCTCGCGGGGCGCGCGGCGGGCAGCGCCCGAGGGGACGGGGCACCCGGCGGCGGGGCGGGGTGGGCGCTAAGGCGCTGGAAAGAAGACGGCTGACTTTTTGGTTTTTTGCTGAAAAACGCCAAGTGCATACGTTACCCAGCGGCAGGCAGGGAGCCGGGTGCCCGGGGCGGCTGGCCGGTACGGGGCCCGACTGCCCCGGCCGGTGCCCTGTGCCCGGTACCCGGCGGGGCGGAGGGCGCTCGGCACCCCGAGGCCTGCCTTTAACGTGAGTCGAGACTCCGAGGGCTGCAGTTAAAACCATTAATGAAACTCAATCCGCGTGAAGGAAGCCCTCCCAGAGCGCTGGGGTCCGCTAACCCTTCCTTGCTTTTCTGTTGCACAAATCTACACTCAGTTTAAAAGGAGAATTAGTTAGTATTTCATTGATAAAATCATCAAAATCCGTTTAATTTACCTTTTTCTGAGACCAAAAGGTGACTTGAAATTCTTAAATATTCACATTGACAAGCCAGCTCGCTCTAGTATACAACTTACATGTTAACAAAAATGCATATCATGTACCAGATGAATCATCACATTCGAACAGGAAAAAGTTCTAAAGACATGAAGTCCAAGAGGTATTCAGACTACAGCGTTAATACTTTACTAAGGTTTCAGAATCATATGAAGGGTAAAAATCCTCAAGAAAAGTATTTCTCACCCCAGCTTTGCAGTGTTGCATCCTCTATGATGCCCAAATTACAACTCAAGCTACTAGGGGGAAGAGCAAAGTGATTACTTCTTGTTTCAAAAGGCAAGCAACTCCCCCCACGCTGATATTGAAGAAAATCCCATAACACAAAATACCCGAATTTTGGAACTGTAAAATATATTTCTTTTCACATGAACATAAAATTGATTATTCCTATTGGGCTTTTTGAAGCAGCCAAATGGATTTATATTTCATAAATAATAATGTGAGGAGATAAAACTCTACTGGGTGAAAACATTGGGCTGAATTCTGTTTCCCCAAACTCCCATTGAGGTTAATGATCATTGCAGGTGCGTAAGGGAAGCCAAATCATGTGCAAGGCCAAAGCAATTGTTTTTTTGTTGGTTTGTTGTTTTTTGTTTGTTTTTTTTTTACAGTCAAGTTATAAACCCCATATAATATATGGAGGCTTGCAAGTGGACATCTTAACACAGATATAGCAGCGTAAGCATGCCACAAACATACAATCTCATAGAATAAAATTAATATCAAATATAAAGCATTTGAATCAAATCAAGCCTTAAATGTGATAAATTATTTCCATCAAAGGAAACTTACCTAGGCTTAATAAGGTCTTTGCTAGCAGCATTTTCTTTTTATAAAGAAATTAAAAATGCCAAAATATCTACAATTTTATGAGGAGAAGGAGTTGAATAGTTAAGGAGGAATTTCCCACTATTAGGGGGTATGAAAAATATACTAGCAATTAATATGCAATACATATATGTATACCCATACTTACAAATATAAACACACACATACAACCTGGACAGTTCATGTTAACCAAGGGAAAGGCTAAATAATACAAAGTGATTACTAAATACAGGTACACTTTAAAAACACAGAGACAGCGAATTTTATCTGTTGCAAAAATGTATTTGATTACTCGAGTAAAATTACAGTATCTCTGCTGTTAGTAAGTATTAAATGTTAAAGAAACTGGACCTCTTTTCCTTTCAACTTTCCGAGAAAGTGCATGTAACAGTCCAAGGTTCCCCCTGCCCCGCCCCCCCCAGTACCTAATACAAAATAAACAAACACTATACTTGTTCCCTTGGTCAAGGAGTAGGGCTTGGCCTTGTAAGGAACATATGTACATTTTAATGAAAGTGATGTCTTATTGTATATACAGGAGCATCTACAGTTGTCCACGGAAGTTGTTCAAGATGCCATACTTAGCAGCATTGTGAAAGTCCAGCACATTTTCTATAATGATATACCTACAAGGCAAAATGTTACGTCTCAGTTTCAACTACCAAAACAACACTTCAGTATCTTCTCTAATAATCCGCGTGCTTATTACTGTACAGAAATGTATTAACATTTAAGACGACTCAAGTAAAAAGCACAATACAAATAACAGTTTAAAACGAAAAATGTTAAACCTACAAAAATTAAAGCAGTTTTAATTTTATAATAAAAATCAAAAACTGAGCTGTGTAAAGGACCCACACCGTTCAGTCTATATTCTCTCAGTCCTCTTCTTAATTCTGTTTGGAAAAATTAAACAATGTGTTTGCTGATAAAATTTCCAGCAGGATCAAAGTGTACATTTATATACAGATTTTTATTAGAGATCTAATGCATCACTGAGGCATCGCATCAATACCAGAGTTCGTGTTAAACTGGATATAGAAAATAAGTTAATGCCAGAACAAGATCACCTAGCAGAACAGACTCGCAACTGCCATAAATGTTACAGCAAGTTTACAGCACTCTAGTCGATTAGTATTTAGTTCAAAATACAGGAGACCAAAGTTAATGCTTGCATTTGTTTGCAAAGCAAGGTTATATCACTAATAAATAAGCTCTCTTAGAACTCTAGAAGTAGAACATGGTACAAAAGAAAGTCTTTGTAATGTTGTAGCCTGCAGCTCGAAAAAAACAACCCTAGGTTGTACTATTTGCAGGAATGTTATTTACGGAGTTTTTTCTAATTTGTTACAATTTCTTTGTTGTCTTCCACGAAACGTGTAAAACGGAAGTTTGTCCCATTTTCATTGCTTGCCATTTTCTCCAGACCAGCTAGAGGTGCATTGGGTTCTGAATTCTGGAGCTTCTCCAGGCTTCCTGTCAAGCCACTGATGGGAGAGCTGCCACCATTGCCCAGGCCCCCCGGCGCCGGAGGGATGCCGCCATTCTGGATGACGGAGATTTCGTTGGTCTTCATGGCCAAGCCATTGGAGAGTGCTGCTGCGTACTGGTTCCAGAAGCTGGAGGGGTCTCCATTCCCCGACCGCACAGCCAAATCCTTCTGAAACATTTCCGGAAACTTTGCAGGATTGCCTCCTAGAAATGTCATGGGGCCGTCTACGGAAAGTCGTCTGCCTCGTCTTGCAGGAGTACTGTTCCACATGTGAGTGCCCATGTGAACCTGGAAAGAAAGAAAGGAAGAAACAAACAAACAAAAAATAAAGGTCGACAGGGATTTCAAACTTATTCCGATCACAGAGAAGGCAGCAGTCCATGAACATGTCCAGTCTTGTTACGTAATGAACGGCACTAAAGGTAGTGGATGCAGGGCTCCATTTCCCATCCTGAATAATAAATAAACTTCTTCTGGATTAGCCCATCACCATTACCCAGAATACCCTGTTTTCCTGCTGAACACTGCATTGCTTGTTACTCTTTTTTTATTACATGTATTTAGTTTATAATGACTTCACGTTATTCTGTCAATTGCAGATAGCTGCTTTCAGGGCTAGAATTGCTATGTCCACTTTCATTGCAATGGTAAGTATTGTATTTGACACCCTTTACCCTATAAACGTCCTTTTCAGACAGGCAGAAAGTATCCTTTACTGATTGCTCATCGGAGAGCCTTGCGTATAGACAGAATGGCCTGAAAGTAATTATTCATCTCACATTACTGGCAGCAACCTCTAGAGAAATACTCTGTCAACAGAAAAATGTACACAGTAAAGTGCTCAACTGGTGTTCTAAAACTTAAGTATATTTGCTTTTTCAAACACATATCAGTAGGAAATGTTAGTTACATAATCAATTAAAGTAATGCCCATTAGTTCCAGAATTATGTTAATAGTTTTTTTAAACACTCATCATCTTACATGATAGTTATGAAAAACAGCACATTCAAGAGCCTTTCACCTCTTGAAGAGGTGTGTGAGTTACGAAACACATTGCTCTGTTAATTAATACTCCTTACCATCATTTGGCTGTTCCGTTTCACACTCTACATAGACAGTCTTTGCTGGTACATGAATTGTAATTAAGCATCAAAAGCGGCTCACGCTTCGGACCGGCTGCCAATCTGAGCACTCAACAAGAGGCCACCCGGGCCTACCAGAGCTGACTAAACACACCATTTGTCACACCACAAACACCCAAAGGCACCACTGCTGGCAACATTAACAGACATAAAGAATTAAAAAAATAAAAAAGCAACAAGGAGAAAATGAAACCTAAAAAGAGCAAGAGGAGAAAGTACCTTCAGATTGCCTTTTGTTGTGAATGCTCTTCCGCATATAGTGCAGGCAAAAGGTTTCTCACCAGTGTGTGTCCTTTCGTGGATCTGCAGAGCACTGGAGGAAGAAAATGTTTTCCCACACGTGTTGCAGTAGTGCTGTTTGGGGGTTCTTCTGGGGAGAGCAGGGAGCAGGACCGGGGACGTGGCAGAGGAGGACAGCGGTCCTGAAGCAACTAGACCAGAGGGTACTTCTTTGCTATCCTGAGGAGAGCTGTGCATGAAGCCGTTAACCTCAGTCTTTATAAGTGATGACAGCGAATTAGCAGGCATAACCGAAGAGTTCTGATTAGGGCCGATACTGGAATTGGGCTCAAAAAGTTGTGATGGTAGATCTCGCATCTGATGTGTCAACATATGCTGCTTCAAATTACCCTTTGTGGAAAAGCCACGATTGCAAACTGTGCAAATAAATGGTCTCTCTTTGGTATGACTTCTGTAATGAATGTCCAAGGCACTCTGACAAGCAAATGTTTTGCCACAAATGTCACATGCGGTGTTTTTAAATTTACCTCTATCTCTGAAAGGAAAGAGCATGCTCAGAGACTCTTCTTTAATCATTTTATCAGTGCTACTAGATGTCAAGTCCAAAGCACCACTGTTAGCAGGGGTTGGAGACAAACCGTTGGCAAACTCACTTGGTAAAGCTCTTACTGGTTTCTCTTCGATACTTGGTGACTTGTGGTAATCGTTAGTGCTGTTGGATGGGGACAAGGCCTGCATAGAAGAGGTAGACTCTGAGACAGCAGGGCTTCCAGCACTTTGGCTTTCCATATCACCACCAACCGAGGATGAATCGTTAGTCAAAATGTCCCCTTCTACTGACCCATTTTCGACGGATTTCAAGCTTGCCTGAAGTTGTTCAGCAAGTCCTGCATTGATCATCTTCATCTGATTTTCCAAAGCAGCAATACTTGACATTTCCAGGGGCAGAGGGGAAGAAGACAAGCTGTCTTGTGATGCATCCGCAGATTTAGGTGTATCTGGCACACTGCTGTCAGGACAGTCTTCCATGTTCTCATCTGAGAAGTTGTCTATATCATCAAAATTCTTATCATCAAAAGAGCCTGTATCTGATTCCATTGACTCAGGATAGTTTTCTGTCACTGGGGTGTTGGGGATCTGCCCTCCCATATGCATTCGGATGTGCTGCTGTAGCACAACAGCATTGGTGAATTTTTTCTGGCAGATCGGGCACGAATGTTGTACTCTCAGCGGGGGCATGGCACGATGGACGCTGTAATGAGTCTTTAAGTTGCCTTTAGTAGTGAAAGCACGGCCACAGATTTTACACTTAAACGGCCTCTCACCGGTATGTGTGCGATAATGCATTTTCAGTGCACTCTGGCAACTGAGAACTCGGTGGCAAATGATACACTCGTTAGGATCAGTTGCCTTTTTGTCAATGTTTTCTACCAGCTGTTGCAATTTTGATGTTTCAGATGCTGGCGTTGAATCCAATAGCCCTCCAAATGGAAACTTTGCCTTAAATTGCTCTGACATTAGAGGCATCAGTGGATTTGTAAATGTGGTGACACCACTGGAGCCCGAGTCTGCTGCCGGTGAGCTCACAGAGCTGCTCATGTTAGTGATAGCGCTTGTGTTTTGAGGGTTTTCTTCCATTTTGCCATTTGAGGTAGGCAAAGCACCAGCCTCTACCTCATCAGAAAGTCCGTTGGAAATTTTTGATGTGGGATCAGCTGTTCCCGAGTCACTCTTGACAGAGCAGGGAGGGCTAGCGGAAGGATGGCTAATGGGAATCGGCTGAGGCTCCTCAGTTTTGATGAATGGGGTCAAGCTTGGAATCGTTGGTGGGAGTGGCAGGCCAACAGAAGTCGTCAGGGTGGAGAGGACTGGCTTGCTGTCCAGCCAGCTCGTGACAGGTTTCTCTGGCGGTATAGACATCCCATAAGGAATACCCGTGCTCGTAGGAATATTGTCCAAATGCTCCGGCACCGGGTATGGATTCATCTGAATATGAGGGTATTTTTCTTTATGACGCTGAAAGTGGACTTTTAAGTTTCCCTTTGTGGAGAATCTGTTTCCACAGATGTTGCATTTAAATGGCCTCTCGCCAGTGTGAGAACGTAAATGAATCTGCAAGGCACTGTCACTCCCAAACACTTTAGCACAGAACCTGCATTTATGCTTAAAGAATGCCTCATCTGAATTACTTTTTGCTTCAAAAGCAGTTACATTTGGTGGCTTGCTTTTTCTTTGCTGTGCCAAGGCAGTCAAGGAGTTTAAATCCTCTGCAGGTGTTCCAATATTGGACAAGGGACTGGAGAAAACAGAGTTACTAGGGGTGGGCTGAGGTAGAAGTGGATTAGATGCAGGACTCAATAAACTGCTTATTGCAAAAGCTGGTGAAGATGATGCTGATACTGGTGGGTTGTTGAGCTGTGAGCCACCAATACTTGAAGCCACTTTTTCTGAGGACGGTGTTGTAACTGCTGCTGCCAATATGTTAATATTTGGAGAAGAGCCACTACTGGATGGAATTAGAGTGTTGCCAGGGTTGCTCTGAGGTAGCTGTATAGGGGGTAGCTGTTTCACACCACTGATGCTGGCAGATTGACTAGCAAGACTTTGTGCTAATCCAGCTGCTGCAGCCAGCTGCTGGGATAAATGGGAACTTAATGTGGACAAGGGGTT